>NW_008622370.1:25494-80794 GCF_000691845.1 Merops nubicus | reverse complement strand
ACTCTTGCATGTCTTACACATGTTGTAGAGGAATATTTTCTGTCTTGGAAGGAGGGATTGCTGTATCAGTTGACTGCCCGATGCTGAAAGAATCCAACATTTGAGTCATATTAGTTAATGACAATAGTTTTCCAAACTGTAGTTAAAAAAAAATAGTAGTTTTCCAGATTTTTTTCTCCCCATTTTATATATATATATATATACACACACACAGAGCTATGTATATATAGTTAAATATGAGGAAATAGTGTCTTGGCTAGTTACCTGTTGAGGCCCTTTTGGTTTTCTTATTTGTTGAAATATTATTGGCATGTCCCGTGTGTGGAACATGGGGGAAAAGCTCAAGGTGTAACATGCTCTCTGGGCATTTTCGGAGTTGACAGGTATTGTTTTGCATTGTGGTTTTGTGACAGAATTTTCATGATGGAAGTAAGCAATTTAAATAGCTGAAATCTTCCTGTTGCCTGGTACAGGCTTGTTTGTACTTCCTGGTGTCATTTCCTCTAGTACACTTACTTAGGTAAAAGTTGCCTCATGATTGTCAGATGCAACAAAACTGGTCACAGAGTAGTCAAGAACTATAGATAGGACTCTGGTGATTCATAGTGAAGATTGAAATAAAAATATTCCAATAACAAATATTTGATCTGTTTAAAATTTGACTAATGTATTTTAAATAGTTCAAGCTGATATGCTAAACTAGGTGTACAAATTCAAATTGGTGAACACAGTTAATATTGATAAAAATCAAAGATGATTAAAATTTATGCAATGTACATATATATCTTATATAACAAAATATATAATATTTTATATATTTATATTTTATAATTTTATATTATAAAATATAATATCTTATATATAACAAAAAGAGGTATGTTGTGTAACAGTGCTGAGACTGTTACTTGATGTGACACTTCCAAGTACTTGTAAATGTAGTGAATGTATTTTTCTATTAAAACTTATTTTTTCTCAATTTGAAACACAAAAATGGATGCCAGCATATTTATGGTTAAATAAAATATGGTCAGGATACAGAAATATGGGTTTAATGGGACAAGTTAGGCTTTTTCCTAAAATGTGTGAAAAAGTAGTATTTGTTCCTTTTCTATATACGTCCTATGACATGAGATTCTATATAGTATTATTCCTTGTTAGGCTTTTCCCTCCACCTGTTTATTTTCTCTCTCTGATTGTATTTACCAGAGAAAGTCGGAGGCTGACACAGGCTGCGCTCTGCGTGCGGCAGTTCAGCTTCCTTGGCTGGGAACTGCCCACAGGTGTGGAGGAAATAACCTAACGTAAAATCAAGGAAAAAAACTGATTTGCCTTATAATAATGCACACTTTTCTCCTTCACCCACAGAGAAGGATTTATCACAGAGGTAATTCCACCAACTGTGTGCCAGAGCCGCTGCCCTTTGCCTGACAGGAGCCCGACTTCTGTTGCCTTCTTTCCAACACGGCCCCTGTACCTAACTCCCGGCCTCTCTGGACAGGAGATTCCCTCGGCCAGCCCGGGAATGTTTCCAGGGATGGGGCACGTCAACCTCTCTAGACAGCCCGTTTGTGTTTCACCACCCTCATTGTAAAGAACTTCCTTCTTATATCTACTCTGAATCTCCCCTCTTTCAGTTTAAAACCACCACCCCTTGTCCTATCGCTACAGGCCCTGCTATAAAGACTGTCCTCATCTTTTTTTATAGGCCCCCTTTTAAGTGCTGAAAGGCTGCAGTAAGGTCTCCTCCAAGCCTTCTCCAGGCTGAACAATCCCAACTCTCACTTTCCCCATAGCAGAGGTGCTCCAGTCTTGTGATCATCTTTGTGGCCTCCTCTGGACCCGCTCCAACAGGTCCATGTCTTTCCTGAGGACTCCAGAGCTGGAGGCAGTGCTCCAGGTGGGGCCTCACCAGAGCAGAGCAGAGGGGCAGAATTCTCTCCCCTTAACCCTCTGGCCAAGCTGCTTTGGGTGGAGCCATTTGGCTTCCTGGGCTGTGAGTGCACATTGCTAGCTTGCGTCCATCTTTTCTCAACCCCTTCATCCCTCATGTCTTGATACTGGGGCTTGCCCCAGCCCAGGTGCAGGATCTTGCACTTGGCTGTGTTGAACATCATGAGGTTCACACAGGCCCACTTCTTGAGCTTGTCCATATCCTTCTGGGTGGCATCCCCTCCCTCAGCTTGGAGTCATCTGCAGACTTGCTGAGGGTGCACTTGATCCCACTGGCTGTGTTTTCGATGAAGATATTAGACAGCACTGGTCTTAATATGGAACCCTGAGGGACACCACGTGTCACTGATCTCCATCCAGACACTGAGATGTTGACCAGTACTCTGGATGTGAGACCATCCAGCCAGTTCCTCATCCATCAAGTAGTCCATCCATCAAATTTGTGTCTCTCCAATTCAGAGAGAGTGATGTTGTGGGGTCTGTGTCAGAGGCTTAGGTCGTGTTGGTTATGTACCGGTGCCTCTTGGTAGCTGTTTGCTTCATGGCTGCAGAAAACTCTCTGACCGTGTTGTAAAGCTTTCCTGCCGCTTCCTGAGTCTTGAGAATGGATTCCACTTACCCACCTTAAGTTGCACTGAGAAGCAAAGGAAAGAAATTGGCTTAGTTCTGAAATGGGGAATAATGCTCTTCAGGTTGTTTACTCATAAGATCATCTTTTGGGAGGTTAAATTAGAAAAGATGAAATGTGTGGTTCTCTTGAAATTATCTTTGAATAGACATTACCATGTTTTAGAAAAGAGTGAATACCTCTGTGTCGTTTAAGAAAAAAAAAAAAGGAAAAAAGTCACCATCTCAACCTTGCTATTACTATGCTTTTCTCAGATTGCATTAATACCTGGAAGACTCCATCAGAAAAAGAGACTTTTTATGTGCAGGCTCTTGTGTATGCACATTGTGAAAACAATTTTCTGTCTCTGGGAGTTTATCGTTAAAGTTCCCAACCTGAATGGGTTTATGCACATGCATATTTTCGTGCCATGTGAAATTACTGGGAACATTTCCATGAGATTGAATTAACATTGTTTGGGATCAGGGCCCAAGTGTGCAGATCAGACAGCGTGGAATACCTCATCTGCATAGAGTGCTGTTAGAAATAATGACTTCGTTTTTATTGTTGGGTACAAAATCTAGGCCAAATGGTGTTTGGTTCTTTTGGCAGGCATTAACATCTTACTGGTCTTGAAATCTGTATCATGTACTCAGGCACCAGGACCTAACAAACTCATTTTCTACTGAAGATGTTGTCCAGGATTGTCAGAACTTGCTGCTTGTATAGAAGGGAGCTACAGAGAATGAACTGAAAACAAAATGAAAAATCTGCTTTCTTCAGTTCCAGCAAAGAATACTACATTGGATTGTAAAGAAAGTATGTGTGGGGGGAAAAAGTGACAAAATATTTTGTTTCAGGGTTAGTATTTAACATGAAATGACATGTCTTCTCTCAGAAACTGTATTCCATAGAAACTGCAAAACCACCTGTAAAAAGGAGCTTGGCAGTTTCACTTCACTAACATCTATCAGAGCTGTAATTCTTACTGTATTTTTCTTTGGTTTTGATTGTTAAAGAAGCTAAGAGAGACTGGATTGTGCCTTTTGCCTTCACATTTTCAATAAATTGATAGCTTAATTTTACTGTTCCTTTAAAAATCCAGTAATTACAAGTGTATCTTTTTCCTATCCTGTCCTAAACATGTGGGTGGGTGGTGGGACCTGTTAATGAGTTGCTGCATTAGTGAATGACCTCAGGTATCATCTCTTCCAGCAGCAGTGTACTCGATGTGCATATCTGTGCCTGCTGCAGGGAGAAGCCTCACTGAGCACTCGCCCCACCGCTGGGATCAGGGCTTGGTTTGTGAAACACTTTGTGATTGTACTATTCTATTAAAGGCCGGCATTGTTTTTAGGTTAGTTACTGTACCTGTAATGCTTCATTCTTGCACCGTGAAGGTGTTTCCAAGAGGAGTCAAGACTTGAAGACTTGTTTTTCTCATTTTACCGGATTGTGACAAGGTGTCTTAGAAGGTTACACTGTTTGAAGTAAAATAGGTCCAGTATGCTGCCAACTGGACAAACCCATGTTTCATAGAGCAGGTATAGGAGAGGGAGGGAAAGGAGCCAGCAGCCATCCTGTGCAGGTTTTCTCTCGCTCGCAGTGGTTCACAGTGTTTCCTAGATCAGAATCACAGGGGTCTGTTCCAGGTGACTTTCACCAGTGCAGCAGCAGTGGCATGGGAGAGGCAGTGTGGTCTTCTGGGGTCCTGTTCTGCAGTGTGTGTCTAAGTGCAGTCTCCTTGGGTAAGACAATAGATAGCTCTGAACAGACAATACTTCTCCCTAGTTTCTGCTCATTTAATTTAGTGTTTGTGGTAGTTGGATGCTTTTTACATTAGTGAGTTGGTTTTGTTTGTGCATATATTTTACTGCCTTAATGACTGAGATTGGTTGAGTCTTTGTACTGAAAGAGAAATCAGACTGACTGTCAGAGCTGGAGCTTTCCTGTGGCTGACAGCAATGTGTTCTCAATAAATGTGCTTCCTGAAAGTCATGTCATTTGTCATCTGGATCCATCTGCATTGCAGGTAGTGTATCTCCAGGTCAGGGGGTTGGGTTTTGGGTTTGTTTTTTTCCCCTTCTGAATTTGCTCCTATTCAGGCACTTCTCACTGATGTACTTTGAATGTAATTTTAGCATATCTCACATAATACCCAGAAGCTGTTGTATATGCTCCATCATTCATGTGTATTGCACTCATCTGTCTCTTTTGGGACGCAGATTTTCTTTTGAACATTGAGTTCAGAGTTTGTGTGTGCTGAGGAATGGCAAGAAATAGCCCAGCCATCCACTCTTCCCTTCGGTGTTCTTTTCATTACTTGCTTTTTACTGCTTTGTGCTATCTTATTCACCTCTGTTAACTGCAGAGAATGAATCTGTACAAATATTAGCTCAGCTGATCTTTCCAGGGCAATAGTGGCAGCCCTGTGGCTTCGGTTATTTAAAACATGCAGTGTGCTGTAGGGAATAATTCTGCTTTTCTTCTCATCAGATCTTTTCCTGGCTTCTTACCATCCTCACTGAAAGCTGTCAGCCTAGACATTTCAGATCCTAAACTGTAGTCTCTTTTTCCCAGTGTCTTCAGTTTCGTTCTCGGAAGGTGAATAGCAGTTTTCTGATTGAACTCAAAGTTGGATCTCATTAATACAAAGCATATCTACAGTATCTGTAGAGCTCCATTTGTTCCCTTCAGCACTGAGAGTCTGTTGGGCTCTTTGCTCTTGGTCAGTGTGTGGTTGTATATGTCCTGTAATACACCCATCTTCCAATTTATTTTTACCTGACTCTGATGGCTATTTTTAAAAAAAATAAAATTATTCTGAGTGAAACATTTAGAAGACTTAATATTGGTGTCATATACCCCTCGAGTCATAACAATTGGAGATCTGTTTTGATGAAGAGTGCTAATTAAAACAGAGGAAATTGTGTGATCATGCTGAGGATTTGGCTGGAGTTTAGCTTAACAATTATGTTCATGGAATTAAGAAAAAAAATTATGAATGTGTGTTCCTGTTGTTACATTTTCTTTTAGTTAATCTGCGTGTATAATCAGCCATGTCACTCAGTTGAGACACTGATGTTTTAGTTCTGTGTGACATCCAAAAGGAGGACACTATTCACAGAATCTGGAAGTGGCTTCTGGAGGCTGGAAGGGACCTCTGGAGTTCTCCAGTCCAGTGTCCTGCTCACAGCATGGTCCCCTGTGAGGTCAGACCAGATTGCTCAGGGCTTTATTCATTTGGGTCTTGAAAATGCCAAGGATGGAGACTGCACAACCTTTTTGGATTGCTTGGTATTAGAAGACTGTGATTAGGTCTCTCCAAAGCTGTCCCTTTGCCAGGCTGAACACAACTAGCTCCCTCAACCTCTCCCCACAGGACAAGTACACCAGCCCCACAGACCTTCCTGGTTACCCTCCCTTGGGCTTGGTCCAGTTGATTCATATCTTTCTTGTACCAGAGGGGTCTCAAAACTGGGTACACTCTTCTGTATGGATTCTCACATGTGCAGAGAAAAGGAAGGATGTTAAACAGTTCCCTTGATCTAGTGGCAGTGCTTGTGTCAGTACAGCCCAGGGTGCTGCTGGCCTCCCTTGCTGCCAAGACACACTGGCCATGTCCAGCTCAGTAATCAAGAATCCAGGTCCTGTTTGGCCAGACAGTCTTCATCCTGTATCATTGCAGGGGGAGTCTTCCTTCCCAGGTCCAGAGCTTTGCATTTGTCCTTGTTAAATTCAATAAGGCTCCTGTTGATCCATTCCTCCAGCCTGTCAAGGTCCCTCTGGATGGTAGCACTGCCCCGAGTATATCGACTGGTTCCCCTGCAATGTGTTATCATCTCTGCAGATGTGATAAGGGTGCACTCGGTTGTCTTCTCCAGCTTGTTGATAAAGTTATCTCTTGCCCAGGTGCAAATGCTTATCATATGATTGAGAGAAAGCAGAAAAAATATTAACAAATAATGTTCTGCAGTGACTTACTGGAAAAATACAGAGTGCTCAGAAGGTGTTGTTATTTTACAAATCCCAAAACAGAGCTCTTGGGCAGGTATGACGAGTGTCACAGATCTTCCTGTACAGTGAATGTTTAGATGAACATTACTGAAGCGAACAGGACCAACAGTTCAGGAAGGTTTAGTTCATGTACTGGTTTTTACACTAGTTTGTCAGCTAGGAGTTGAGAAGAAAATAAAGCATTGGCTTCTGGAGTTATTGGTGCAACTGCATATTCAGTCTCTGCTTCCAGCCATCTGCCCTGCAGGCATTACATGAAGTGCCATTTGGATCACTGGCACAGTGTTCAATCCTGCAAACGCATCTTCCAGCATTTTTTGTATGACTTGGTGCTGAAAATTCTGATACAAATATCTGTGTTCATATTCCTGACTTCCTCCCCCCCATCCTTTTGCTTTATCAGTTTTAGTCTTTTTAAGGGTCTTCAGAACAGCTGCCCGGGCAGGGGAATGCTCAATGCTGTGTTGCTGGACAGGCATACTTTTATTGACTGTGTGAGATTCACAGTGAAACAGGTCTTTTTTTGTTTGTTTTGTCATTATTTCTGTGAGGCTTCACATAAAGAAATGCCATCTTCATTTCTGCAGCAGTTCCTGGTGTCTGTGCTTTACCAGTGAGCTCAGTGGTAACTGAGAGGGGTACCAGTAATGGTGGACTCTTGCCCTCTCTGCCATATGAACATGGCATGGGAGAAATTCAAGGGCCTCTCCTGCTGCTGCTGTTGGCAAGCTAAGATTGAATGTCCTTGGGCTGCTCCTCAATGAGGAAGATGGCCAGGCTTCTGCTTGCTTAGGTGGCCCAGGAGAGAAGTTACTCATTTTACAACAAAGATAGTAGCTCCAGGTTTTACTCTAAATCAGGTAACTAAGGAACTGCTATGGGGTCACAAAACCTTAATGATTCCTAGCAGGAGGGGAGCACTCTCAGTCTATCAGAGTGATTTGTTTCATTTAACAGTCTTTGATGAGGGTGTGTGTCTGATACTGTGTTCTCCCAAGTGGCTTCTGGTGAGCTCAGCATATAGGGAGAGCAGACCTTATGTTGTGTGGGGACTTGCAAGTGTGGGGCTTTGCAGGCGTTGGCACTTGACAGTAGGGACCACTGGCTTCACTGGGCAGGAATTTCTTGAATGTTGAAGTTGTGTGAGGAACCTGACTGTGCCATGCCCTCTGGAGCATGACTTCAGCCTGCAGGTCCCTGACTGTTAATGGGCCTTTACAGTAGTGTTTCAGCAGTGCTGCTGGGAAGCTTGTTCCTAAAGGCTTAGCAGTAACAGATCCAGAGCAGTTGGGTTTTATGGAACTACAGAGGCTTTATGGAAGTATAGAGATTATAGAGACATGTAATTGGGTGAATATGACAGATGGTATCCTCTAAGCCAAGTGCTATCTCTTTGCAGGAATTTTATTTCATATGGTTTTTGAGGCTTTGTAGTGTTCAAATGGCACATTACACCCTTTCTTGTCCTTTTGAGGCAGCTGTGCTCTAAAAGGGCCCATAACCTGCTTCTCCTGACACAGCAGCGTACCAGCTTTCTTCCCAGCAAGAGGACATGGGAGAGATCTGAGTGATCCTGAAGACGACTCTGTTATGATGTAGATTTTTTTTCTTTCCTGTCTGGTTTAATCATCCATAGTTTTTGAATTGCAGGTGACAATATGGCAGAAGAAAATTGAGATTAAAATATCTCCTCTGACTTACCATTGCTTCTGGTTTAGTGTTGTCAATGGGAATAATATTTTCTTATCAATTCCTCATCATTTTATAATGTGAACTGTTTGTCTCAGGAATTATCCCTGACTATGTGCATTTGTTTTGCTTGTCCAAAGTTCTCTGATTTCATATAGAGTTTTTGGGTGCTACAGTTAGTAATACATTATCATGAAACAGCAGAAAGAGAAAAAGCAAGGGTGACACTTCTAAACATTGTATGACAATTTAGTGGTCATATGTCTTTGCTTGTTTGGCTTCTCACTGCAATTAGTGCTGGATTGCAAGGATGTCATAGACCTGATTTTGAAACTTTGTTCTGGGAAAAAAGTTATTGTCAGGGAAAATGTTCCCTTATGAAGCAGTGTCAGGAAGGAACAAAAACATTGCCTCATTTATCAGGCAGAAACAATAGAGCTGCTTTACTATGTCAGACTTTTTCTTTAAGAAAGTAAAATCAATGACTACATGCTTCTTGCACATTCGAATTGGAAACAATTATATTATTTTTAATTTAGGCTTTTCTGATTTTACTTAAATTGAAATCAGTCCAGGTGGAGTAACAGTAAAATATAGCAAGATGCTCATTTACTGAACCTTGTGCCTTCATTTCAGAAATGAATTGTGGAGCTTCAGGTAATCATGAAGCTTCATCCTTAAAATCTGATTGGTCTTGGGTTTCTCGCTAAGTGGTTTTTAAGAAATACAGATTATGAAGAGGCTGGAATACTAAATTTTTTTGCCTATATTTTTGTCTTCATTGTGATATGCAGCACTATAGAAAGCCTGGTTCTTTCAGTGTAAATTGAATTTAATGTTGAAACAATCTCTATAAAATAGATCTTGTCTTAAAAAGGTGATGTGAAAAGTACGACTGACAAAAAAGTGGTTGTTCATTTAATGTATTTCCGTTTAGAAAATAGGAGGTGGGGATATTTGAATCAAAGACTGTGTTTAAAATTTGAAAATAATGCTATCTAAATGTAATGCTTCAGTTTCTGTGGCCTTTGGTCCAGCCTGCTAATAAGAATATTTAGAATGTATAGCTTTACAATATATGGCTTGACCTCATCCCAACATCCAGTAAGCTCTAAGGGGTGGGTTGCTCAAGTTCTGTATAGATGGATGTGTTTTCCCGGTATAATTATCTTCAAGGAAGTATATACAAGCTCTGATTTGTTAGCTGCATTTGAACAAGACTATTACTGCAGACATGAAGCAATTTTTACAATATTATATATAGTCCTGCTTTTTAAGTCTGTCAAAGCCATAGCCAAGATGGCAGGTGAATATATGATACTTGATCAAGTAGGAGTAACAGTGAACCTTGCTGGATCTTCAGGATGCTTCAGCATGCTTGGCAGATTGCTACTATGTATGCATTCTCTTCAGTAATTCAGTGTGCATTAATTACAAAGTCATATTTCTCCATTAATACTGACTGAGCTTCATGCTGCTGCTGGGATTTTCTAGCGTCACCTCAAATATCTAGGCAGAATTGTTCTAACAGCCTTGCTCTCAATGAGGTGCTTTCCTGTAGTGGTCCTGACTTACTCCAGCCATAGTTTTTCCACTGTACTGGGCCTTTAGTCTCTGACTATCCCAGTTATTTGGACCACTGAGCAACAAATCCATGGTCACTTCTGAAACAGGGCGGGATAGGCTGTGTCCTCACCAAGCACACAACTCTTCCAGAGGAAAGAGCAATTGATTAGTGTTCTTTTCAAAGACCAGGAAGGGCAAAGGCTGTGCTTCAGCTCAGACTTTTGTTGTTTGTTTTGGTGTTTGGTTTTTTTTTCTAAAGGAAGAAAAGGGTAGGTTCTCTGCATTTCAGCCCTTGGACCCTGGAGCGTCTGTCAGAGTGCACAGACTGCCAGATGCTGGGGCAGGATCATCTACTAAATCTTTCTGCAAGGCTTCACTGAAGTGTGAGAAAAAGGGTCAGTGGTGGTTACACATTTCCCTCTGCAGATGTTTTTCAGGGCAGCAAGCACAAGAACCTGATGTAATTGCTGTTTATTTATGACTATTAAATACATCTTATTGTATGTATGTATGTATGTATTTATTAAAACTCTGATGTCCTTTAATGGCAAATCTTGGGAGTCAGCCCATCTCAGGAGAGTTCAGAGAATGTGAAATATTGGCTGCTAATCAGCAGCTCCAAGGTCCACTACTCCTGTAGAAAATATTAACAAAGTACACAGTCTCAAACTGGAGTGCTCTGTTGTTCTAGCAGGAGGATACACAGGCTAAATTACACCCTCTTTTTATTTCAACTCGCATAAGCATTATTTAGGCATCAAAAAAGGACAGAGCTGCAGCTTTTCAGTGATATTACTCAGCGTTGAGTAGCTGTTAAAATAGAGTTAGTGGTAGTCAGGCTTTTTTTACCCTGTGAAGGGTTCAGGAGTGGTGTGGCTGTGTGGTGGGAGGAAGGCATTCTGATACAGGAGGAGATTCGGATTCCTCTGGAGGAGGAGGGGACTGTTGCATTGAACCTTGGTATCAGTGAAGAAAGCTGGAGTTCAATTTTAATTTCTGACTGTTACAGCTTAAATGGTGCAAGGCTTGTAGTTAATGTGTATTTACAGAAGGATTGTGAAAGACTACCCAAAACTTTATAAAAGTTGAAGTGGGAGAATGAAGGACCTGGAAGTTGCAGACAAGCTTTCTCAGCTGTTTTTTAAAGCGTGGTGCTCTTGGGGTCAGCTTTGTTTGCATATATTTAGAGGCTATAAAAACATCATCTTGCAGTAGCAGGGCCATATGGAGAGGTGTTTTAGTGTTACAGCATCCATAGTTTTGGGATGGAATTTCATGTTTTTGGCAGTGCTCTGGTGTGTCTGATAGTTTACTTTGCATTCATGGAATGGTGAATGAACTGCAAATCTCCCCCTGCCTCTGACTGGTGTTTGCTGTGGTGTTACTTAAACTGCCATGTTTGCTGTGGCAAAGTTGGGCATAAAGAGACCTGAGGGAGCTGTGTTGGTTTGCCTCCACTTTAATTTAGCTTGTCGTGGCTTCCCAGGGAGTCACAGGTATGGTTTAGGAGCTGGCAGAGGATGATTCCCTGCACCCTTGTTCTGTGCAGTGTCTTATGCCAGGATGTGGAGTGCTGGGAAAGCAGAGGAAGGCAGAGCCATCCGCAGCACTTGGGCACCTTGTCTGTGGTAGAAAATCTAGAGTTATAGCCAATCTGGCATATTGCAGAAAAACATCATATTCATGTAAAGAGAATTACTGCACTGTTGTTTTATGGGAACGTCTGAGAAGTGTATATATAGCTCATTTAACATATGTGAGGGAGGCAGCACAGTCTGATTGATAAAGCAGAAGATGAGAGAAGAGATGAGAGTTTTCTCCTTGGCTCTGAAGTGACTGCTGGAGAGGAGCAGTAGTGGCTCTTGCCCTCTCGGGTGCTACAGCTGTATGTGCCTTGCTGCCTCTGCAGTTCTTGTGGGCTGTGTTAGCATCATTACGTGGGTTTGACTTTTTTTCAAGCATTGTCTTCAACGAGGATGATTTATGCAAGCCATTAAGCATGAAACTTTATACTCAGGCATCTTTTCCTTAGTTGTTTGGCCAAAAATATCCATCCATACACGTAGTTTTACTTTCCAGCAGTGCAGCTAATGTGCATTGCAGTTGCAGTGAAGCACTCTTGAAAAAATCCTGATATTGTATAGCATGGGGGAATGTGTGTCTTCTTTTTATAACTTGTTTCTGTACTTTACCAGACAAGAATGCTTGGTGTAAGTCAGGACATTTTTTGTGAGTCTGATGGTTTTTTGTTTGTTTGTTTGTGTGTTTTTTTTGTTTGTTTATTTGTTTAGGATATGAGCAATGCATTAACTCTACAAGAGACTCTGTAATTTCATACCTGAGGTACTTGTGCAGCATAGTTTCATTCTGTGCAGCGTAAGCCTTTTGTAACATATAACCTCAGTATGAATTGCAAAAGTTGATTCTACCAATAATGCTTAATTATAGGTCCATTTTCCAATGCTGGCATTGGAAAGTTGGCATGCTGCATGCCTTTGTTAGCTGTCCTATCTAATGCTACTGTAATGGTGCTGTCTCATAAAGAGTGGACACTTTTAAAATGAAATTTCCATTGCAATACTGTTTGATAGTATGTAGGTCAAAGTCCAGGTTTGTTTGTCCTGGATATTTTCTTTCTTTCTATTTTTTTTTTTCATTTTGAGTGTTAAGAGTGATTATAAAAAAAGGGACTAATCTTGTATAAAGAAGTGTTTAAGAAAAAATGAATTTTTGTAAGAGAATATACTTGTAAGAGGCTATTTTTTCATTCTATAGCACTGTTTTCCATGTTGACTATATATTACAGTTTAAAAGATTTAACTATGTTCAATTTTTAACCATAATCTTCTTACAACGGAGACCTTCGTTCTCCAGAAAAAAAAAGTGTGCATTCAATAGCTCTGTCAAGTACTTCACAAATACAATTTTCTGATTCCAGCACCATTAGTTTTTAACACCTAATTAATGAGAAAGATTGAGTGTGCAGGAGTTAATCTCCCACCTAGCAACAGTTAGCAGAAGGCAGTATGGCACTGTGCATTACTGTTTGTCTTGCAATAAGTGCAACTTTTCAGATACTCAGTACATTTTGGGCTTCAGCGTACAAAAGCTTAGACAATTAATTTTCTTAATGTAATTTTAAATACTGCTGAGTTGCTAAGCAGCTCTCTTACACTCCTCACTTTTTCTATACTTTGTGTGTGGTTTTTCAGCCAAACCCCGTGCTGTGTATGTTGTCATGTTGCATTAGAGGCACTGGAGAAGAAAACAAGCCGTAGACTGTGGATTTTACATTTCTTTATGAACTGGCTGAATATGTGCTTTTGTCGAAGTTTATGTGAGCTAAAATTTCCTCAGTTTTTCATGGACTGGATTTAAATTCTCTTGAGCCAACTGTTGCGGGTTAGGACAGGGAGACTTCAGTGGAACAGAGTGGGAGTTTTAAATGGAGAAATCCTGCAAGAGTTTGCTCCAGTGATTGCTGTTAGGTGTTGTTTTCAGTGATAACTCTGTTCCAATCACACACTCTTTGTCTTTGCAGTGTTCTGGATGATGAGGGGAGCAGCCTGCGTCAGCAGAAGCTTGACAGGCAGGTAAGATTTTGGAAGGGGACCTTCTTGGTCTGTAAAGTCTAGGTCTGGGAGTAATGAAACCATGGAGACACATAACTGGTAATTTATATTTAGAGAGAATGAGAAACAGCATCCTCTGATTAAGGAATGCAAAAGAGAGGTCTGTGGAGGTTACAGCTTGCTTCTGAACTTCCATTAAATTTTTTCTGCCTACTGTGGTTTGAGTGATTCTCATTTCCACTGCCTTGGACATATTTTAAGCTGACTTGCAGTGTATTTGTTGCTGCTTTAACGAAGCAGAAAGGACAAGAGGTTCTGGCAGATACGCCATCCAACAGAGATTTACCAAAAAGTTTTTGTATCTTTTACTCTTCCTTCCATGGATTTAGCCCTTGTGGCTGTAAACTAGTGGCACTATGTGCTATCCTGCCTATTTTTCTACTGTATTTCTACATGACTTATACAAGAAAGTGATACAGAATCTCTCTCATAAAAAACTCAGGGAATTTTACCATCATGTTTTAATGGGGTTTAAACTTTTCCTTTGTCCTTTGTTTTTTTCTGTGGTCCCTTTTTCACAAAACTGTTATGTTTATAGTTAAACCTTGAAAGTTTAATTTTATGTTTTTCTATACATTTCTGTTCCCATTGTTTTAGCACCCTGCATGTCTACCAGCATCTCATTTGAAAATTCCAATCTATTTAGGTCATAATCCTAGTATCCACTAGAATGGATATCCAGGCATCCAAAATCCACTAGATTCTGATTTTTTTGAAGTCATGTTGAGGTGTTCCACAGAATTTAGGAAACTGAAGGAGTTCACTCAGTTCAGTTCTTCAGTTTTGGCATATCTCCTTTCTAGAAGCAAAACATCACTGTGCAGGAGCAGAGGAACGGTGAGGCGATGGATAAGTGAAAGGAACAATGTGGTTTTCTAACGCTGTGGAGGAGGGCTCAGAGAGCGGGGCCTATGGTGCCATTGGATGCTGAAGGATTTGGTTTTCAGCAGGTCTAGTTGACAAATTCAAGTGTTTAATTAAAGTTCATCTTGTATAGTTGTTAAATTAGGCTTGTGTCCAGCATTATCATTTCATTCTAGTTTGCAGATTACCTGCTTTTAATTTACAGAAACTGAAATTGGCATCTCTGGCACATGCCCTTGCTTACCCTCCCATGGCTTCCCAGCCAGTACTCACACGCTGTTGTTTTCCCAAGGGTTGTTTCCAGGCAGGCTCTTGACAGCTGGTAGACTGCTCAGAAAGATCTGTTTTAATTATTTTCTGTTTTTCAGCAGAAGGTGTTTTAGCAGTGGGTTGGTTGTGGTTTTTTTGGAAAGATTTCCTATAACCCAGTATCCCACTTGCCAACTGCTGCCACAGGGAAGCTGGAGAAGGTGTAAAGATACCCAGTGTTTTGCACGGTAGGTTGCTGCTGTTTGGAGACCAGTAACAGCTCCTTTTCTTCGTGCCTCCCTCAGCGAGCACTGCTGGAACAGAAGCAGAGGAAGAAGCGCCAGGAGCCGCTGATGGTTCAGTCCAACGTGGACGGTCGCCCCAGGACGCGCAGAGCGAAGCATTCCGAGGAGCAGGCCCCACTGGTTGAGTCCTATCTGAACAGCAACAGCAGCACCATATATCATGGTATACAAATAGGGCCTATTGCCTGTGTGTTTGCTGCCAGACGTGGTATATGCTCTCAGTTAAATTTGTGCTGATGATAAGAAAGGTGGTTGTTTGGGATTTTTTAGTAAGTAATTCACTTGTGTTTGGAGGTAAAAGTATCAGAACTTGCAGTGCTAGCCAAGGGAGGTACCTAGCTGCCATTTCAGTGCTGTGAGGAAGAGATGGCTTCTCTACCATGAATATTTAAGGGTCTTCAGCCTTTGGTTCCTACTGAAGTAAAGGTTGTGCTGTTCCATGCTCTATATTCCTCTGTACATAATTTTGCTTAAGCGTGACAGTGTTAATGATAGATTTGAAACCTGTTAAGTAATTTCAGCTAAATTTGAATATAATAATTTCAAAGATACTATACTTCTGCAAGGTTCATTAAGGCAGATGAGTAGGTAGAGAAGAATATTTCAAGCTTGTACAATGTAGTCTACACTTCCTTATTAAAGGTTACAGAATCCAGAAGGGACAGAGGCACTTCAGGTGTCACAGCTACAGGGAAAAAATTATAATGCCATTTCTGTATTGATAGACTTCAAAGAATTTAATCATCAGAAAAAAATCCAAAGGAAACCAGCTGTTATTTAGTTCTGTGCTCATATGACTTATGGTTGTTGCCCCCCTAAAGAGGGCATCATTTTACTCAGGATATCCCAGGGGAAGCTTGGGTAACCCTGTTCAGTATTGTGTCTCTTGTAGATCTCATTCCAGATTGCTAATACCTCCAGGAGTTATAGAGAACAGAAATTTTCAAATTTTCTTGTTTTGCAGATTGTTAAGTTGAATTTGATTGATAAGGGATTCATAAGTGTTGCTAGCAAAATGCTTCCTTCCCTGAGTATGGATGGGTGCTGGCACTGGGAATGTGGTTGGCTGGTTTCATGTTGGGAGGCTGGCAGTGCTGCTCGGTGGCAAAGTAAGGGGAAATGTCTAAAACCCAAACCCCAAGATGCTTTGTGAATCTACCTCTGGAAAAATTCCAAACCAACCAGTATCCAACTCTTAAACAAACAGATGAAAACTGAATCCATCATTCAGTTCGGATCTCTACCGAGAATACTGCAGGGGCTGCACTTGTCATCTGCCCTGCCATTTCATTTTAAGTTGGGGGTCACATCTTTCAACAAGGCAGACGTTTATGCCCTAACTAATCGTGCTGTGAGAAGTGCAGGGTTCAAAGTCTCTGCCCCTGCTTCGCAACTGGAAACTGGTGGAATTTTTTTGTGTGTTTACAGCTACAGAATTTGTTATTAGAAACTGGAAATGGCATTGATTAAATGTTAAGGTTTCATTAATAATGGGCCTTTTTTATCTTGTTCCTGCAAGCAAACAGACTACCACAGATTATTTAATATGGAGAACTATTCTTTCTCTTAGTAGTATTTTGATTATGTTTTATGCATAAATATTAAAAGCATTAGTAATTTGTCTTTCTTCACTGTCTTTTTCCCAAGGTCTGAGAGGAAAACCTTTAAGATGAAACTGAATTTCTAGTCTGACATAAGAATTTGATTTAGCACAAAATTTTAGTTTGTTTTTATCAGAGAAAACAGAAGTTTTATCTTTCCTCTTTCACTCAATGGCTTATCAGAGGTACAGAACTGTTCTAAGAAATAGTATGTCATGGTACAGAGGTGTTGCCTTATACCAAACCTGTATTGTCAGCTGAACAAGGTTTTAATTTTCACAGATGAGAGAAACAAACGTTATCATCCTGTAAGTTTCCTATCTGCACTAACTGAGCTAAACCTTGCAACAATTTGCACCTCTGACTTAAGTGAGATTAACTGTGCCCTTTAAGGTAAAAGTGACCCTTCCTGTAATATTGCACCACACCATTTACTGGAATACTTACTAATTCATTCTCCTTAAACCAGTTTGTTCTAAATTTCCCTCTCAGACCCTTTCAATATTTCACAAGGTTTTAGAGAAGCAAAATAATGTAGTAATGTTTCTCATATTCAACCTGGAGTTTGCTAATCCCTGGGGACAGCTGTTCATGTAATAAACTGTGTAGTTAGCAGAAGCCAATTTAGGAGAATTTAATTACCTAGTAAAGTGTTTTATTGCCTTGTAAAATCCTTTGTTAGGAATGTTTCTTTTGAAAATATTATAGGAACTCCAGAAGTGTCCCTTTTCGGTGTGATGTTCTCTGGGAATGTATTTAGTGTCTTAGGCTACACTGTTTGCATGGTATGTAGTTGGGCTTTGATGGCCATTTTGAACTATGGTATTCAGCCTCAGGGTTGGCACTTTTTTCCCCTTCAGTGAAAACATTTGTATGTGGCAGCGTCGGATGCATGAGACAGCTGGGATGTTTCTAAAGAACTATTCTGCTCTTTTCCGTTCATTTGTTTCAGTTATGGGCATGCTGATTTTAGGTTAAGAATGGCTCTTTGATGGGAGCTGACAGTCTACTGAATGAACTACATTACTTGGATGAGCGTGTTTGTGAAATCAATTCCTGTACTGCAAATGCTGCAAAAAGAACACTTCTTTCCACCTATCATCCTCCTCTACTCGCTTTTTTTTTTTAGCTTGTACTAATTCCGTGTAGCACAAAAGTACTTGTTGATTTCAACACATAATTGGGTGTCTGTGTGGAGCTATCTCTGTGGTACTTTGAGCAAAGTAGGTCAGAGGTAGCATCTCAGCAGTTCTGAGATGTGAGCCTTTCTGTGCTGGGAAATTTCCTTTCATAGACGGCCATGGCTTGTTCTGATGCAGTTATCTGTGCTGCAACGGTTCCCTGATGGGCAACTCTGCTCAGGAATAAAAATTCATTTCATTCCAGAATAATTATCAGAGTGTGGAGTGAAAAATCAGTCGCTTCTGTTCTGGAATAGAGCATTGGCCTGGTGAGCTATCTGCAGGGAGATGCAGTGGAACAGCATATTTCACGAGTTAAGCTGATCGTAAGTTTTTCCATATAAAGGAGCCCTTGGCTGCTTTTGAGCCTCTGCAGGGAGTTGCAGGGTGATTGCTGCTAGTCCTCTGGCTACACGTGTATTTTGCTTCATCTAGTTTGGAGCTGAAGGGAAGTGCAAATAAATCTAAGATGGAATAGGATGGAGGGACATTAAATAAGGGCTGTGGCTGAGCTCAGCTGGGGCAGCCCATCAAGGGGATAATGCAGATGTGGCTTTACTACACTTGTGTTGCTCGGGATTGAAGATGCTGGGACCAGTTTAATTCAGTGTGAAACTGAGGAGGTACAGGACTCTTCTGAGTTTCTTTTTTGTTAGTTTAATAAATAACAAAATGGCTCTGCTTGTCTCCACAGAGTAAGGAGGAATACTGCTAGGATCACTGCAATTTTTTCTTACAAACATTCAAAGCAGAAAGGTGACACATTGATAGGATGAAATATTATCTCTGTTCTTTACCAAGTGTTACTAGCAATTCCTCTGGGTGCCCTGAGACTTTTAAGGAGATGGGTGCCTTTCCACTGAGGAAGTGGCTCTGCAAAACTCACCATGCACAAGTCTCCAGACAGATAATTTTTTCTCAGTTCCTACCCATATTTTACCTGTAATTAGAATTCTGTTTTCAGATCCTGTAGCTTGTAAATGACCTGCATGTGGTATATCTTTTAAAAATATCTTGGTTGTTGGCGAAATGCCTAATTAACTAATAATAACAGAAGTATTTGAGTTATCTGGGGGAACTGACATGAGTTAGGTTGAACAGGCCAGCTCGAGATAAAATGAACCCTTGACACTTGGGCCCACGAGTGCTTAGTTTGAGCTGGAGCATTAGCAGTGGTAGCACAATGCTTTCCTGGCAGCATCTGTACATCAGGTAAGACCAAGAGTGCAGGAAATTGCTTTTGTTGCTTGGAGAGGATGACAGATATTTTTCATGGGAACAGAACCTCTTGTTTTATAATCAGTGCATCTAGGAACATAGACACACTAGCAGAAGAAATAGTTTCACGACAGCATTTCTAGATAAGTCTGGGCCAAAGCTGAGTATAGGGAGGTAACAGTGTTAATGTGAAATGATGAATGCAGTGTCCATCCCCACTTCCCCACCCCAAAATGAAGATATTTTAATATAGATTTGAAACCACACTTGTAGGTTAGGCCCTAAGGTATCTGTCTGCCGTTTCAAGCAATAGGTGGTCTTCCACTGACTTCCATGATGTTTGTGTACAGTTGCTGCTATTAAAAATAACGTCTCTCTCTCTTGCAGTAACATATGCAACTTCCATCACTATTTTGTCATTATAAATAGAGAAATAGGAACGAATAACAACATTTTGTATTGATATGAAGTTTACATTGTATGTGAAAGACAACAAAGTCATTTATTCGCTGGAGTAAATTTAATTCCTCTCTGTAGGAGTGAACACTCACAAATTCTTTTGTCTTTTCTTTCTTGTATTCTTGTTTATTTTCTATTGTGTCCTTCATAAGGACACATTGCTACCTGTTATTTTAAAGTTTTTATTGAATTTCACTCCCTATTCTGTAATGCCTCACAGTCACATCAGCTGGTTTGTTTTCATGTATCTCTACAGCACTTACTTTGTAAAGTTTGCTGAAAACCTATGGAAACATTTCAGGCTGAGATGACATTGCAGAATTCTGCTCTGAGTATAGCTCTTTTCAGTCTGGATTGCAAATACATACTGAGCATTGCTGGAGCCAAGTAGCATGCAGAGATACACTAGTTACTGCACAATTTAATTACATTATTTAATTACATTTAATGCAAATGATGAAAGCCCATTTTTACAGAGAAGAGCAACTTTATTTCTGTGCGAATGGTGAATTTCCACTGGGGAATGATTTTTCTTCTCCCAGCACTAGGAAGGCAGAGTTTTGAATGAATGCCAGTTATGCTTTCATTAATATTACCATACTTTGTTGCAGCTGTGGCGCTTTTTTTTTAAGACTTGAAATTAAAAATGTTTTCAATTAGATACTCAGAGTAATTTTCACGGCAACTTCCAATTTAGAGATTTAGATTAACGATGTGTAAAAAGGCAAAATTACTTTCTTACTTTCCTCCTTTGACATTTGGCAGCACGTAATGGTTGTGTGGTGCTGAACAGACTTGATGACAAGTCATAGCTCTGGATTGCTAAATATGATGTGTCAGTCTTGTCCTTTATCATGAATGATGGGATAGTTTTCTGATGAGTATCAAGCTGTCAGCCTTATAAGATGACATCAGTTAACCTTTCTTTTAAAACCCCATATCTTTGCATGTTCATCCAAACAGTGTCTCGCCATCCCAGTTTTCCACTGACCTTGAAATGAGAAGGTATTAGTTTAATATTTGAAGATAGCAAGAAATGTTCTGTGCACAAGACTATTAATACTGAGAGATCAGGCAGCACTCCAAGTATCATGCGGGCAAAATACTTAACTTCCAATGAGCATATATTTTGAAATCTCCCTTTCAGTTGCAGTCTCTTCACCTTCATCCTTTAAAGCATCGTTTTGATTTATCAGCAGTCCTTACTGTGCTAGTACATTTCCAAAATAAACAAACTAACGCAGCATCAAGGATCAGAGAGGGGGGGGGATTGGGGGGGAGGCAGCAAGTGGTTTAGAGGTCTTTTTGTGGTTCTTGGCACTGAAAGATTTGAAAGATCTGAGAAGCAAGTTCCGAGGCAGTTGCTCAAAATTGCTTGAAAAACTCCCTTCTCTTTGATTTGACATAATGTATATTTACTTCCAGTTGCTATTGCATAACTAGATGTTATTTTCTGTCCTTGATGCTCTGGGTGCCCGGGAGCGGCGGGGGCCAGGAGGTGAGGGGGACCCCAGCACGGGCAGTGCCCTCACAGGTGGAGCTCCGTCCCCCAGGCTGCCGGCACCGCGGGCTGAGCCGCCCGCTGCCACCCACCACAAGGGACCCACTGGGCAGGCTGTGGGACAAGCCCCCAGGGAGGCTCATCAGGGCAATTAAAGCCTATTCGTGCCCTCAGGGCCCTCAGACACAAAATAATGCTGTAATTTCTTACTGTCCTTGATATTCCTGGCGTAGATTTTTCAGAGATAATTTTAGCTTGCTTTCTTAGTTGTCTGTTTTCACTAAGAGTCCAGTTCATGGCTATTAGCTCTCCATTTTGCATGCTCCCTTTTCTTTCCCCCTCCCCAGGGTCAGAAAGCAGGTATGTGGAAGTTAAGAAGAATCTTTTGTTTAATTCCTTCCTGTGTTCTTTCTGAGGAAATCTTACAGCAATGAGAATTTAATAATGTCCTTAAGCAGTACCAGGTTCCCATGTAGACTTGTTCCTCTTTTCTCAGCCCATTCACATTCAGTTTCATTTATGAGTATCTTCACCTTTGTAAAATCACCCTGGTTAAAACGTCCGTGCTAGATAAATAAAGTATGGGGAGCCATCATCACGAAGGCCAGGTGAGAAAAAATGCTTTTTGTTTTCATTCACTCATGTAAATATGTGTGGATAACTATCTTCCAATATTTTTTTTTCCAATTCTGTGTTGTCTGCATCACAGATTATTGACTGACTTACAGATTGCATCCTTTTGTTCAACGGTGCATTGTAGCTTTATCCCTGTAACGTGCAGTGCTATCCAACACAGAACTGGTTTGTGGGAGAGGCTTCTTTTTCCCCTTTCAGCAGTCAGGCCATAGGTGATGCACAGAAAAGTCAGGACACAGCCCTTCACTGCTTTGACACAAGCCCTTCTGCTCTCCCTGTGTTATAGAATCATAGAATCCTTTAGGTTGGAAGAGACCTTTAAGATCATCAAGTCAAGTCCAACCATTAAGCCAACACTACTAAGTCCTCTGCTAAAACAGATCAGAATCTGTCAGGGTTGGAAGGGACCACAAGGATCACCCAGTTCCAACCCCTCTGCCATGACCAGGGACACCTCCCACTAGATCAGGCTGCCCAGAGCCTCATCCAGCCTGGCCTTATTTGTTGTTACTGTTTTTCAGCTCAGTTTTTCAGATCCTACTGTTTTTCAGATCCTAAATTAATATTGCAATCTCTGCCCTTATATGTCTCCCCAACAGTATTTTTTTATAATACTGTATTGAGGTTAGTAGTCAGTACTCAATTTAATGAACATGGACAAGTAACACTAAAATTAAAATCATGTCATTGTTTTATTTGAAAGCTTGCCATTTATGTCAAAACTATTTCTTACAATTTATGTGTCCAAATGGGGATGAAACACCAGGAGAGTCCAGTGTTATTTGCTGTTTGGAGTTCTGTCTCACCACAACGCTTGCTTCTCCATTTTTGTCTTGTCTAAATGAAAATTCTAGTACAGACAAATAATTCCAATAGAAAAGGAAAAGATGTGTGGTTTTTTTTTTTTTTAACAGAAGATTTTAATAATTTGGGGTGGGGCACATGGAGTATTAGGCTAGATTTTCAAATGCTGTCTTCTGTTGTTTAAGATAAATATCAATAGGAATTTCTGAAGTTGTGTACGTTTCTTTTTGTACTGAAATTAATGCATTTTTGAGAGACAGTCTTTGAAACTCCATCCCTGTATAGCTTCATTTAAGGTTCTTTATCCTGTGGTTCTGCCTAGCATTGTTTTTAACTTTTTAACATCCAGCTAAGGATATAATTATATTGGCATGTCAGTGAATATTATCTAGGGAGGCCGGTTTATCTCCTTTTCCTTAGTCAGCCTTTCTTGCAGGGAGCTGTAGATTGTTTTATGGGGCTATCTAAAGCCTGTGGAGAGTGCAGGTTAAAGTTTGTCTCAAGGTTCCCATCCTGCTGAGAAGGGAAGTTCTTGTCACTGTTATTTAGTGATCCAAAGATGTAGTCAAGAGCAGAGGGAGAAGACATTTGATCCCCTGACAACATGGCTAGGGATAAACATTGCCTCTGTGAATTGCTTCATCTCCACAGAGCCAGGCTGGAAGGAGCACTGGTTCAGTAAGTTCAAAGCTCCATGTGGGAGTGACCAGCTGCAGAGTGAGTGTGGAGGGTGTTACCAATGGCTGTTCTTACAACTCTGCAGGGCAACAGAAAGCACTGGAAACAGAAAACAGAATTTTTTATTCTGCTGAATAGTTAATAGCTAAGAATAAAATGGTTTTGTGTGGAGATGGTATTTTGGGATTAGGTTTGGATTTATTTTAGATGTAATACTTTAGATGTAATGGTAAAGCTCAGAAAGCATCCTTTAGAAACAGGAAATTCTGAGCCAAGTCCTTTCACGAACCCAGCTGCAGTAGCTGCACATTTATGGTTTAAAATCTTATTTTGCAGCCTCCATCACTTATGTCTTGAGAGTCCTGTTTGCCACAGACAGCAGAGATCGTATATACCCCAAATGACTACAGGACTGAAATCTTGTTCTCTGCATTACAGACTCAAGCAAGTGAAATTTTTCCTTCCCAATACTTAGGAGCTCCATCACTGTACTTATAATCAGACCTCTTGCTGGAGATTGAGACAAAAGTAATTCAAAAAGCTTCAGGCTTTTACTTGTTAGATCAAAGGATGGCTGACAAGATAGCGAAGATAAGTCTTTAACCTTTCAATTAACAACATCAGAATGTTTCATCCTTTACTGATTAATCATTGCTTTGGACCAAGTAAATGATGCTTCATCTGAGTGAATGAATATGGCCATATTTAAAATGATTTAGAGAACTGTCTGATCATTTCATATAGGTCATTTGTAAAGTACTGAATTTAATTATAAGTGGATTATAATCTTTAAAATAATTAAAAGAGCACACCCTAGTTTTTTAAGGAGACTGAGCTACAAATACAGATTGCTGGGTTGGCAGATCACACCTTTTTAAAGCCTGTGAAGTGGGGACTCTTTGGTTCCCTGCTTAGTCCGAGGCTGCCGTGCCCATGGAAAAACTACCCAGTGTGGTGCCTTTTATGTGCCATGTTTCCTGGCATCCTGTGCACCCACTCCTTTGGTTCTGTCTTACCCGTTAGCAGTGCTCCTTTACACTCAACAAAAGGACTGCAATCTTGTGATCAGTGTATGCTGAAGACAGGAATGAGGACTTGGGCAGTGACAAGCTGTTTCTTTGGGCTTTTAGTTGCTCCTCCACTAATTTAATGCGTAGTCTCTCTACAACTTGAACTCTGCCTCTGCAGAATGGGAAAAGGAGCATGTGTTTATTGAGTGCCTCAGATGCTCATTGTGTTGTGAATGTAAAGCTATGCATAACAGATTGCTGAGCTGGGGAGGGTGGCTATGGGTTTGTAAGCTGCAGTCTACACAGACAGGGCTAAATCCATTTCATCTTACCTCCTCTGGGGATCTCCCTGGTGTTTCTATTGCTGTTCATACGCATGAGATTTGCCTCACAAACCAGAAGCCTAGGGAGAATTTCCCCCTTCAAAGCAATATTTCTGGCAGTCCACATGGCATTGAGCATTGTATGGTCTTTTGGGGGTTTATAAAGTGTGTTGGAATGTTTTTAAAGCAATTTTATGGTCAGCCAGTTCTTTCCAGTAAAATTCATTAATGGACTTCTTTTATCTTTTTAAAGAAGGCACTTTAGTTGTTTTTTTTTAAAAAAAAAGGATGGTGAGAGACCCCAGGTGCCAAGGTGCCATTACTCTGGGATAAACCACAGTCACCATGGGAGGCCAATGGGGCTTGGCAATTAACAGGGACCAGCAGCCTGCACCAGAATCTCTTAGTGCCCGCTTACGGATTGTTTTGTTTCGGGTGTGAAGTTTGATGTTTCCCTTTATGTGTTTCTCAAAGGTAATTCCTTTTATGCCTTTGTAAACTCGATATTATTTCACTAAACTCAATATTATTTCACCTCAAGGCTTGGCTTGGCCAGAAGAAAGAGTTGTGTTGCTTTTACAGATTCAAATACTGACCTCGAAGTGTGTCATGCTTTTAGAAAATTATAAAGCCTGTTTTTACTTTGAAAACAACTAGCATTGCATGAATTATGCTGACATTCAGAGTTCATGCCATGCACATTATGTTGAGACTTTCTAAGGAATTAGTTAGGTTGTTTATGTTACAAAGTAGGAGGAGTGTTGGGATTAGTTTCACCATAAAACGTGTGGCCATTCTACTCATCATAATGTATATGTGCAAGATGTGTTTTGAAAGTAACTTCACAATGTTTCCTTGTGTATGGGGCTAGGGTGTACCTTTAAGCATAAGCATTACAAAGTCTAAATAATTTTTTTCTGCCTCCATGCTGCCAATGTTGATGATCAGTCTGGCAAAGATTTACTGTGAGGAAAAGTGCTTCCTGCAGTAGCTCAGCAACACATTAATATTCTGATGTCATTTTGGCCTGAAAGTTAGGAGCTGATATATTAGTGGAAGGAGGAAAGAAGTTAGGAAATGCATCCCAGCTAAGCTAACACTTTCAGGTTTTTACTGTAGCGTTGCAAATTCTGTTTTATTTGACTCTCCTCTCTGCATGAAATGTCTGAAATACCAAACTCAGCTATGTCTGCTTACTCTTTTATGCTCTCACAGAGTTCTCAATTCATTCTCTCTTCTCTCTCTCTGTTTCTTTCTTCTCTCTGTTTTTCTTTTTGGTGGGGTACCCTGAATCCCTCAAGCAGTTCAGGAGGCCGAGCAGGAAGATGTAAAGGTGGTAGTGGATGCCCAAGCTCCGAAACCAACTAAAAAATCCAAGGGAGCAGCTGCAAGCTGCCAGACTGGCAGCACCAGAAAGGAGAAAAAAGGGAAACACAAAGGTTAGCTGCATGTGGCTGAATGTCAGATGTTGAATTGACTGCAAAATACTTTTTGTTTTTAATTTATTTGAATTTCTGAAAATTGCCTAAGTGTTATTTTAATGGAATTTTTATGAGATTGGAAAATGTGAGTGACTTAGCCCTCCCTCACTCCCAGGTTGTACGTGCCAAGACAAGACCAAATTTGTAAACTGAGTCTTTTCCAAAAGAGAGCGTTTGTTCAAATTGCAGAGGTGGAAGAAAGGTATTGGTGGAAAGATGCTGGTGTTTTCCCACGGTGTTAAAGAAGTGAGAGCTTACACCAATGTGGGGTTTTTAAGCTATCTGCATGTAATGTAATTTGGAGAAACAGCCTTAAGTTGCAGTCATTTCTGTCCAGACCCTTGCTGAGGTTTAAAGCATACAGGTTAGAGGTTAAGCGGGCATTTTGGAATCAGTTCAACAAAACCAAGACAAAATTCTCAGAGCACTTCTTCAGGTTGTTACTTCAGTGTTACTCTACCCCAGCTGGTCGACATATGGGAGGTGGTGGTATGAAAAATTTTCTGCAATGACTTTGGGTAAGATTATGTGAACAAAAAAAATACAGTGTTGATAATGGCAAAAAGGTAGGTAGAAATGACATTGCTACTATTAGATTTACTGTTTGAGCTGCATAGGCTAGGTGGAAGAAGTGACATGAGCTACTTTAGAGGTATATGTATATATATATATGCACTTAAGGAGAGAGGTTTTTATACCACAGTTTCTTTTTATTTGATGTCAAATGACTAATGAAATTAATAAATGCCTTTCTAATAATTTGCATGTCTTGGGTAAGGACACTATCACAGTATCCTGCCTGGACTGGGCTGTACTCCTGTCCTGTGTATATCCAACAGTCTCTCCATTACTGCTTAAGTAAGAAAATCATGTATATCCTTGACAAGTCTATTTAAAGACAGCAGTGAGTAATAAAGGTAATTATTGAGCTCAGAGTATTGGAGCTTATCCACAGGGATTTTGCAGGACTTGAGCCTACCTTATCAAAATCCTCCACATATCCTTTGCATATTGTGGTTTAATTCCTGAGATCTGAGTCTGCAGCGTCTCTGTGTCTGTAGTCCCCCTGGCTGCAAAGCAGGCCCTGGGTCAGGCTGGCTTAGAGCCTGGCCCTCAGGTGAAGACTGTAGTTATAGATTTGAAAAAAAGATGGTGTGCATCAATACCTAGGCTTAAAATAATAAGTGAATGTCAAAGATAAAATTAACTGAATGTAAAACTTGTTGGCAAACTAATTGAACAGCCAGATAATGGTTTCAGTTTAATGTAGAAGTGCTGCCACTCCAGCGTAGCCACACGGATGGCACACTTGAAAGTACATCTTGCTGTAGAGTAAAAATTCTCTTTAGTAGTGTAAAAGAAAACCTTGGGCTGTAACTGAGCCTTGTGCAGGTAATAGTGAAATCCTGGTTACTGCATATCCTCGGGGCTCTGTCTGAGCTCATTCAATGCCTGCTTTGCCTCTCTGGGGTGCCTGTGGCTGTCCTGCCTCCAGAGCTCAGGGTGCTGTCCCTTCATGAGAACCTTCACATGGTGATACTGCTTTATGTGTTGGAAACTAATACTGTTACTGGTATTTTAACCGTTCATCCATGTATAATTTCACCACAGGAATCACATCTAGTTTACCTTTGACAGTGCTGTAAAATAAACCTGGATTGTTTGCGGGGGATTATAGATTTCCAGTCCTGCATCCTTATCCTGAGCAAAATATTTTGTTATTAGATGAAAAAGTAAAAGTGAATGTGACTTTAACATTCCGGAGGGATTTCACTGATCAATCCACTACAGACACAGCTAATTTGTGTTACTTAGGAATGAAGAAAATGCACATGGTAGCAGAATCCTGCAGTGGAACTCGTATCGGTTTTTCAGTTACTTTCAAGATTGTGAGTCTTAAGAAAACATTTTATAGCAATATAGAGTGGATTTGTTAATAACTTAAGCTCTAACTAATGAAAATGGATGAAGGTTAAATTGTTTTATACCGTTTTGTGGCACAAGAGATTTTGTTGTGGGAAGTTCATTGGTAATTAGACCAAATCTTGGAAATTTTGGGTTCTGCTTTTAGTTTTGCAATTGCTTCAGATTTTTTCTCCACTCTGACTGTAACCTTTGTACGTCCTGTAAATGAGCAGGATGAATGCTGAGGAGTGAATGCACGTTACACACTAAAATAGCACTTTGAAGGTTTCTGTTAGTATTTAGCTACAGCGAGCATTACCATTCTGAGCATAGCCAAGCTCCTTGTGCTTTGAAGAAAAAAGATCCTTTAGACCAGATCCTATGAATAATAAGCTAATTCAGAGCAAAAATCATTGAATTATACATGAATAGCTCTTGAAGCTGTAGTGTAATGATTGTACGCTGGTGTTAGATGTATAATGCTTTTTTAAGTGGCTTGGAGAATGATGAAACTATGATCAGAACAATGTGCTAAAGACAAAAGTGAGGCAAATACTAGATTTGCTTTGCTTACTGGCTTAAAGCAAGAAAAGAAATGTGTCAAATTGCTCATGTAGAGCTGATTGTGCCTCTTACGTTAGGGGTCAGTGCTTTCTGTAATTCTGTGATGGATAGTACAACAGATAGCAATTTTTTTTCTAAATCCCTGATTATTACTGGTATTTCCTTCTTAGTGGTGGTATCCGTTATACACTGTGCCTATTTTTAAAAAGAAACATCGTTTTTGTGGGACAAAGTCTACAAAGGCAGTAAATCAAGTCTCCCAGTTTGTTAGACATAATATTCAGTATTGGAAGAAACCCCAAAATGTAACAAACCAATATGTAAAAAGGTTGTCCTTCCAGTGGAGATAGTGGATCAAATGCTGGTTTGATTTGTGATGCTAGTAAAGGGTGATTAAGGATATTCATGAACCTGATGTACAGTATTGCTAGATGATTCAAGAGAAAAATAACACAAATAAGTGAAAATAGCTACAGCAGGAACCTATGAAAAGTGTGCACCCTGCATAGTATTATAAATACAAAACAAAAGCATCTTTAGATATCAAATACCTTGATGATTCTTTAAAACTTGAGATTCCTGAAAGTACTACAGGTAGTAGTGGTGCAGGGGCTTTTTGTTTGCTTGAGTTTTTTTTTCCCCCAATATAGGTTTGTGAAGAAGTTAATAAATATACAAGATGATGAGGGTTTTTTTTGGCTATGCAAGATGATTGGGATAAAAGCAAATCAGGAAGATAAAATGGGACTTTTAAAACAAACAAACAAACAAAAACAAACCAAAGAACCCCAGAAAAGCCAAGAGTTAATTCAAAGTGAAATCTGCTATGAAAATTCAGGAATCATTGTGTGAATGGCTGTTGTTTGTCTGGGTTTGTGTTTTTTTTTTTTCCCTAGCACTTTTGCTCTTACAGCACCTAAGTCCCTTCTTGGACAGCCCAGCTCTGAGTGGCTCTGGGTCACTCACTGCCGGGGGCAATGTAAGCGAAGATTTTGTCACTGAAATCAGGAATCTGGATGTGTTCAGAATGTCCAGATAATACCTTCCCTTCAGTTTTTCTCTTGTGCTGTGGTTGAATGTGTATATGCACTGGGCATTGCCTGCTGGCTCTGTGCCAGTGGGCAGGCAGACGAGCTGCTCGGGCACACAGCCCTCTTTGTGCCAGGGTGGCTGCTCCACGTCTCCAGTGGCTTTGCTTCTGCATGTTCCTTTGCTCTCTCTCACGCCCGTCTGTCTGTTCTGAGCTGTGCATCCTGTCCCCTTTCTGTATGTAACCTGGAGCTACCTTAGCAGTGGCTGCCCAGGAGAGCAGCGGCATTAGCTGGCTGAGGGACATCAGCTCTGGCTGTAGCACTCCCTTTCTGCTGGGGGAGGGAAGCTCCTGCAGAGGAGATGGATCCTGGCTTCCCTGTGCACGGAAGAGAAAGGGTAGGAGGAACAACGAGTGAGTTTCCACCAAGAAAAATCCTGTTATTTCCAAATCTGACAAACCTCTCAGGCTGTGCTCTGGCAACACAGGAACTTGATTGTGAAAAAGTCATTTTGGCTCCTCAGGATAGAGATTTATGGAAGTACAGTTCCTGCTACAGTTTGCTGAATTTCATCAAAGTCAATGTAGAGCTTGGTGCTGAAGCACTTGCTTTTAGTGACCTGAGCTGGTGTTAGCAGTAGTCCTTCTTTTGAGGGAAGGTTGAACTAAATCAGAGGTCATTTCCTAAAAAAAAAAGATAAAAATTCTGTTTGCCCCCTTTCCTTATGAACAAATCTCCCTTTGTGACTTTGTGGTTGCTTGAACCTGCATCAGTGGATGTGCAGCCCCTATGAGAATAGGGATTTACAAAATATTGATGGCTACAACATACTTAAGGTCATTCAATCCTAAAAAATTAGGAGAGGAAAAATGGGTTTTCCCCCCTTTAAACATTCTGATTGTTCAATAAATTCCTTTTGAGGAGAGTTTCACACAACAGGGAGTGATACAGATTTATTTATTTATTTTTAAACAGTGGATTTCTAAATTTCTAGAAGTTGTAGTTTCATTATATTTCAATTTAGCCATTTTATTAGAGCTTTTTAAGCAATCACTCTGAGAAAGCATCTTTTCCACATACTGATTTGTGCAATGCTACTTTCTTGTACCACTGTTGTGGAAGTAAACTTTATTATATGCAGTGGACACATTTCTTGATAAATCCAAATTTTAAAAAAATATGTAAGTAACTGTTGTTTTGTCTTTTTAATTTAAAATGTAGATCACTTGAGACGATAACAGTAGAAGCAGGCTTTGCTTTAAGCCAAGTTCACTAAAGGACAGAAACTATTTGTTGAGTTGTCAGTCTCATAAGAAGAGGTTGCTGTGGGTGCAGGCTCCCCGTGTCTAAGGAGAGGAAGAGATGCTCTGCAGTGCTGGTGAAGTGCAGTTGCAGCGTTGCTGCTGGCTGCAGCCATGTGGGTAGGACTGCTTTGTCAGAGCAGTGGCTTGTCTGACCTGCTCTTGTGCTTTTGAAGCTACATTTAAAAAGAAAAACCAAACCCACCCAACTGAAAAAAAACAACAAAGCCACAAAAGGAAGGGCATAATTCATCCAGAACCCTCGTTGTATGTAACAGGTCAGAAAATGTGGCTTGAGATTTTCTTTCGCAGAGACTTCCTGCCTGGCCTTGGCCAGCTCGTCAGATATGATCTGCAAAGGGCTTAAGCATATTCTTAAAACTTAGTCTCTGAGCAATTTGCCTGACTTCAGAAGTTGGACTGGTGTCTTAAATGCTTTGTAAAATGAGAACAGATTTTTTTTTTTGTATCCTGCAGTTCCTGATTTGTAAAGCAGGGGCAGAAATACTTGTTTTCTCTGCTGTATTCCTTTCCTGATACATAATCTCATTTGCCATTCAGTCACTGAGCTCAATTAATTCTCTCTGATGTACAATACTTCTCTTTCCAGTTTCTTCCTTAGTTAATTATAACAGTTATTTTCAAACAACTTAGAAATCCACTTTTTCATGGTGTCCTAGGACCAGTACAAACTCTGCAAATAATCGGTTAATCTTTCTTTCCAGTACTTACAAGTTCATGTAAAAGAACCAAGAGGGAATAATGCTTGCTGAAAATCTTTTCACAGCAAAATGTTTGTATGTGTCAAGTACAAGCAGAGAGGAACATGATGTGTATAAATACTGTTAGATTCTTTTCCTGCAAGATCCGTTTACCGGGCATTCATGTAGTATGTAGTCAAATACTTAAATATATGTTTTGGAGAGCTGACTCACTGTGCTTATCCCTCTAATTTGCTGCTGAGTAGTTAGTCACATATTTAATCTGTAATTTTTTTCAAGACTCCCATTGTGCTTTATGGTCAGCAAAACCTTTCCTCATGTTTAGTCTCAGGCTTATCTATCAGTGCTCACCACATCTTATCATCTGAACTGTCCCTGGTCATACATAGCTTGGTAGTATATAGTCTCTTGCTTCTGTTCAACATTCTCCTCCCACTCCTTCACCCCCTAAAAAATTTAAAATACTTTTTCTTGAGCATCTCTTGAGCAGTGGAATAAAATTGCAGTTCTGACCTATCCTCTTTAATTTTCTTAATCTGCTCTAGTATTATAGTGACATTAGACTTTGAGATTTTTTTTTCTGATGAGATGTGTAGAAATGCTTCATTTCTGTCTAGTTTTGAGGAGACGTGTCCCTCAGACCTATTCTGTTACAGATTCTGGGTTTAGACAGGACTGTTCAACATGCTATTCTAAGCTTTGTGCTCAGCATGACTATACTCTTAGTTTCCCATTTGCAAATAGGGTTAGGAAGCTAATTTCTTTTCTGCAAAATAGTTGTGAAGGTTGTGAAGCTGAAATAAAATGCATGAGGCTCAGCTGGATACTCAGATCTGCACTTGTAATGCTCTGCTTGTGCTGTTGTGGAGGAAAAAACCCACCCCAAAACAACCTCTAGATCTGTAAGGCCAAGGAGGAGGGATATAACTCAGGGTCTATAACCTCCATCCCAGGCAGTTGGTACTTGCTTAGTTTGTCAGAAAGAAATGTGATAACTACATCTAGTAGAACTGAGATGGCTCATCTGTACTCATTTTAGCATCTCTCCATAGGATGTATCAAAATGGTTGGAAACTCTTTAGTAGAAAGCTGCTGGGGATGTAGGATAGAGAAGTGTATGCCTGGTGACCCTCCTGTAAAGAGATTTCCTTTAATTGCTAGATTGGAACAATACAACAAGGTCTTGAGGTTCATATCCTCCAAATGTATTGCCATTACTAAGTCCAGTCCAGCTGAATGGATTTCAGGTTTTTGCCCTATCCTTTAGAAGATGGAGCCTCAAACAGGCATAATGTGGTATCATAAAATGCATGAAAAGCTTTGATTTGTTTCTCATACATCATAAACACTAAACAAAATTTAGCCAGTTTATTCCTTTTCCAAAGGCTTTCAGTAACAGTTCTCTTGATTTTTCCTTTACCTTTTTCTTTCTCCCCTCATTCCACACCTAGATGTTGTGATTTTGTTTGTAGTTAGTTAACTTTTTGTGTTTAAAGCAAAAAAAAAATCTAAAAATCCTATACCTGAGATCAAAGTAAAGTGCATCTTCACCTAATGTACTTTGAATTTCTTAGAGTGTAGATTAAATCAGGTTATAAAAGATTCTACATGGTAGTTTAAATTATTAGCTTTTAAGAGCATGGCACTGCCTATTTAGAAATATTTTCTAGAAGATTTCAGGTGCTAACAGAATGCAAGCATTGATAAATAGTAGTTTACAGGATGGAAATGCTGGTGAATGCCAATTTTCTACTGCATTTTTTTTCATGATCTCTTAGTTTTAATTTCTGGTTACCTCTGGGTTTCACCTGAAATGGCCATGTCAAAGTTGCCAGAAGGCCTTTACTGAAGGGACTGGTGGTATTCTGGGTATTTTTTTAAGTCTTCCTCTTTCCTCCCTGTCCTCCTTCACAGCTGCCTCTCAAAAATTCCCTTTCCTTCTTAGCAGATATTCAAGGACATCTCTGTCAGTTTTTTTCGTACCTGATTTTTGGGAAAAGCTGTAGAAAATGCTGACAGTAGCAATAAAGACTTTCTTTCTGGCTCAACCCACTCAGCTTCTTTGCCTCTGTTGACCCTGTCCTTAAACTGGGAAACTTTTAACTGTAGACATGAATGGTTTTATTGCACAGTGAACCATCCTTCCAGAAAGTGGGTGTAGAGGAGTCAGCAAGGCAAAGAAAGTGAGAACATAGGGAGAGAGCCACCTTGGCTATCACAATTATGCAAGCTTGGAAGTATTTTCAGACATTAGGTAGGTGATGGTAAAGCTGCCTTTTGAACTATGACTTGCAAAACCTATATCTCATAATATAGAAAAAATGTGTATGTGTGCTTGTATTTAATACCATTTTACACATGTATATACAGCTCCAAGGATGTGCACACATAAATATTGAATACTTAATGCTGTATTTGCCATGAGCTATCTACAGTATTCCAGTGCAGTAGAGGTTCTTTTCTGTTTGTTTTTTTTCTTTCTTTTTTTTTTCCCCTCTCTGGTTACATCTTTCATTACCATAAATGGGGTCACCAGTGGAACCATTTATAATGCTTAATAACACACTCTACCAGTGATGCACTCTTCAGAATACCAAAATTGATTTTTCTTCTCTGAAAGCGTGACCTGCCAGTGTAGCCTTTGTCCTAACACCTGATAATGGTGATGTTCCTGACAGAACAGGATGTGAGTGCAGATGTTCTGCAAGCACTGGAAAAAAAGCAGCCTTAGTGCAATGTCTGATGCTGTCAAAGGCATTTCATTGCTGCAGATCAGCGTCTGCTTTGAGGAAGAATGACTAAGGTGTTTTGTTCCTTTTGAAACGGATTCTCAAAATTAGGTTTGTATCACCCAGAGCTTAATAAGGGGCTAGGGAGATACGCCTGAGGTATGAGCATCTTGTTAAACTTACAAATGATTAACACGAGAAATTCAGAGTATTAAGGTAAGAACCTAACTTCAGGTAGCCCCTGTAATGATAATGATTAGTATGGTTAAAGCTGTTAGGAATACCACAGTGGATCTGAGCAGCTACCTGCCTGTTCTAGGGCACCTTTGCTGTAGTGCTTATCCTGAGATACTTGCAAGAAAGATGCTGTTCTGTTCACTGCCTTATTACACATGCAACACAGGAAATAATACTGTTCCTTCTGCATCACACAGAGCTTCTGTCTGAAAATGTCTTACCAAGATGAGAGAAACTTTTCCATGGGCTTTTTTTCGTCCTTCAGGGTTGGATAGACAGATTGTTTATTTGTTGTTAGTTTTACTGTAAGTAAATCAGCCTGTACAGGGTCAGTGCAGAAGTTGCCAGATAAGGGTCTGCGTAATGCAGACAAGTCAATAAATCCTTGCGGTCTTGAACTCTGTGAGTTTAATACTTCTGCAGTGCTGGACTGCATCGTGTTAAATAGTTGCACAGCCAGTGCTGTCCTTGTTCCTGAGGCTGTGAACCACTCTCTTTCCCACTTCTGCTTTGTACTGCAGTGGCAGTGACAGCAAGTGTGGCAAAGTACAGTTAAGCATGCTGAACGTATAATCCTCTTGTCTTTTAATGCAAGTTGACAGCTACTGGCAAAGCAAGTTGAAAAGGTATTCTGGGAGGCTTCTGCTACAGATCACAGTCTGAAAAAAATCCCAGTCCCTACAGCTCCTTCTTAGAGGATTTATTCAGCTCTGTTTGCTGTGAGAAGCACCATATTCTTTTACTGAACTAGCCCTTTGTAATGCTTGCTAATTCTACACAACGTTTCTTCCTTATTAACAAAAATTTCTGACCAGCAACGCTCTACAAGCTTATGTGATTTACTGTAGCTGTACATGATAGTATTACCAGTTTTGTTGGTGCAAAAGTGAGTTTTTTATGTAGCTAATTTAGTAATATATACCAGCACTGAATAACTAAGAGCTGAAGTCCATTTGCAATCTGATATTTTAACTTGCTGTCCTGTAGAAAAAAAAATGAAGTTCATTTCTGGTAAGAACACACCCCACCCTGTATTTTCATTTTTCTGTCTTCAGAGGCAATTTACAGCCTTTGTGAGAACTAAAATGAGTCTTGCTTAAATCTAGAAATATTACTGAATGTGTCAGTGATTCTTAGAGAAGATGCTTTTTGTGAGTGAGCAATTATCTTAGTAACTTCGTAACAGAAGGCCAGCTAAGGCTTTTACTGTTGTCTGACAGGGATTGATGGCCCAGCTGCTTATCAAGATGATGTTCAGAAGATAGGAAGTCAAGTGCAGATTTTGACTGTTGGACAGTCCAGCCATGATGAAGATGATGGGGAGAAAATGGCTAGTGGCCAACAACAGCAAAGCAAACAAGACCTTAGAACAGCAATGCAGAAAAAAGGTAAGTAGCCAAAGCTGCCTTCGTGTTCTCATTGCTTGCTTTATGTGTGTTGACTCATTTTCCTGTTCTCACTCTCAACTCTAGCCTCTGCAGAGATTCTTACTCTCTGATTTTTCTCCTCAGACCCTGTTTGGCTCTATTCTGTTATCTCAAAAGAATAATAATGAAGTTCTCTCTTGTTCTAAGGAACAAGAGCTCTCCAGGCTCTCAGGGATGTGACTTTCCCATCTGCAGTGCAGTACTGTTATTAAGGTATCAGGCAGATGCTAATGCTCACATCCATCTGTTCACATTTTTATATTGTGAAATTCTGGAAATTACTTATTTCAGGGTTAAAAAAAAGAGTACAGAATAACAACACTCAAACTAGAATATTAATTTTAGTTATGTTGTCAGTTAAATATTGTTCATGTTTTCATACTGGCTGTTCACGCTTGCAGAGGTGAAAATTACAGCACTGTGTATTCTGCAGCATTTCCCATGCATGGTCCTCAAATGTTCTGGAATATTTTCTTTTCTGGAGGCATGCATGGTTTGGGAGATGGATTGTGTATGTACACATTCGTGCATCTGTCTCTTCCTTCCTGTACTGTTATTGTCTCTCCTTAGACATTAACTGTAGGAAGGAGGAAAAATCTTAAAATCCTCACAAAGCTTTTTCTGAAGGCATTTGCTTTGGAGTTGTTCTTCTTCAGTGTACAGCTTTTGAAGCAAAGATGGCTCAAGCCAAGAGTGCTCTGATGCTTTAAGAATAAACTCTTTGTGTATAAAGAGCAAAATGTAAGTGGAAACTTGACTCATCTAGAATAGACTATTCATACCTAAATGCCTGCCTCTTGTCTGCAGAGCAGTTCTCACTAGATTCATTTTTTCTGGGACGTTACTCTGCAGATGTGAGCAACTTCAACTGAAATGTTCAGATTTTCTCCAAGTGTGGTATTTCCTGGGCATTGGAGTCAGAGGGATGTTGGCATGACTAACAAATTCTGATCTGTGTGGTGATTGTGTTGCCTTAGACCGTGGCTGAGAATATTTAATCATCAGGCACACTACTTACTAGAACTGATTGACTTAAAAATTACCAACAGACTTCTCAAACTAGGTCAGAGCACTCAGGTTTTTACTCTGGGGGACGTTTCTATTTTTAATGTCTTTTCCAGGTTAAGATACATCTTTATTCTCCTCCTTTTTTTTTTTTTTTATTTAATAGAAGGAGTGGGTGTTTTTTGTTTTGCTTTGGTCTTATTTTGCTTTGTTGCTTTGTATTCTTAGATATATGATATAAGCTTTTTTTAACCCAGTCTGAGTATACTCCTGTGATGAGAACAAACTGCTAAGAATGGACCACTAGTATGCGTCCAGTTGGGTAGCAGAGGGAGGACACTTTTTTAAAACGGGAATGCTGAGGTTTAATCATTTTTAGTAACAACAGAGCTGTGCTCTGTGAGACAGAAGAAGGGTATTAAGACAAGACTGCAACCAGCAGCACCTCCATAAAATATTTTTTATTATGCTTGTATGGTTTGCTACTACATACTGTCAGAGGAGGCTTTGTAGAAAGTTTTTAGTATCCCACTGTTCCTGGGAAAGTTTTTGTTGAGCTAGGGCTTTTCATGTGGATTTCCACTGCCACTTCTCTGCTCGTGGCATGTCCTCACTGGCATGTCCCCCTTGGTCTGAAAAGCATTTAGAATTACTGTCTCACATCAGTGCTTCTCTTGTGTGGAAGAGGAGCAGGAGAGGAACACAGGTATGGATGCTGGCTGGGCTAAGGGAAGGGCTGGGTCCTGTCAGATTTGCATATCCCTGGTCCGTGCCCGTTCTGCTGTGTGACACGAGCTTTGCAGAGAGAATCCTTTCCCAGCACGTGGCTCTGCTTCCCCAGCGAGCCCAGTTCTGTTACCAGGCAAGAGGTTATAGGCTACCTGACTGCAAATGGAATATGCCACTTGCAAGAAAGTGCCAAATGTTTTATTTGACTTCTCCATCTGTTGGAAACTGCCATACTAGAATAACTTTCCTCCTGCGGGAAATATTCATCCTTTTGCTTTCGGAAGTCTTAATATGTAGAATTCCTCTCTGGCAAATGAGTCACGAGGACAGAGCCAGAATTTCGTACATTTTAACACTGAATAACTAACATTTAGTCTCCACATTTATCAGTTTCCAATATGTCTCTGTAAAGATTTAGAATGAGCAATCTGGTCTTAGTTCTTTGTCACCTGAAGTTACAACTGGTTTGAGATCAAGGGAGGGAATAAATTTTATTTCTGGGTTCAAAACCAGAACAGAACAGATCAGAACACTTCTGCTCCATCTCTGATGTTTTTATTTTTGTACGTTAGTGTGGTTCAGTCTTTGCTTGTTTTAGACCAAGGTCATATGCCAAAAGACTAAGCTAGGAATGGCAATGGAACGGAAAGTCTCTATGCATATCCCTGGAAGAACAGTTTAGATGACCTGAGAAAGATGGTTTTAGGGCATCTGAATATGAGTCTGAATACTTTTTTCAGTGTTACTGAATGAATATTTGTGTAGAATCCACATATATCACTGTATCAATCAGTTTTATATTTTTGTGTGTTAGAATTCAAAAGGAGGCCAGAACCCTTCCATGCAGGGCACATTTGTGCACAGAAGGGTGTGTGGCACAAGTGTGTAGGGTGGATGATGCTTTCTGAACCTTCAGCTTGGTGATCTGGGGCTTTTTGTCTTTAGTCAAAGGACTAAAAAAGAAGGTGACAGCAGGTATAAGCATGTAGAAGGTGAATTTGGTTCTGTGGGAAGACAGATAAAATGTCCATGAGTGAGAATTCAGGCAGCAGCATTATGGCCCCATCCAGAGCCTTTAGCCCTGAGCGGAGTCCCATTGGCAGGTTAGGCTTGTGCACTCAATTAAGGGTTTGCAGAATCAAGCCCACGGATTTTTTCCTTTCCCAGATCCCCATGCAAACACATCCTGGTCCTCCTCCACCTCCCAATCCAGTCTTGTCGCCCTGGACCATGTTCCTGGTAAGTACAGAAGGAAAAAGTTAATTATGCCCGTGCTGCTTGGCTCTGGAAACCTTTGCATTTCATTTATCCTTCTGCACTGGACTCACCAGTATTGGAAATTCTGGACCAAGTGGCTTTGTTTATTTTTAAGAAAAAAATATTTTGTAGTTAGCCCCTAATATTTGGAACATAGAGTTTGAACCTGAAGACAGGGTGGCTTCATCTGCATGATACTCCTTGAAAAAGAGTACACTGGCCTGGCCAGTGTCCCTCCATTGACGCTTGCTGCTGCTAAGTTCAGTTTGATCTTCAGAGATGTGTTTCCCTAGGAAATGTCTGAGGTTCTGAATTATTTTAAAGTCAAAATTTTAAGTGCTGTAAGGCAGTTCCTTTGGCCTGGGCTGATACTGGCTTTTTACATGAAATAAATATGCATGAGAGCATTTCCTTGATGTGAATGTTTTTTCTCAGTCTAAGATCTGCTTAAAACTCTGCTTAAAATCTGATCTGATTAAAAGTCTGCTGTAGAAGGGCTCATATTTTAATTGTTAAGGGTTTCAAATGGCTCTGATAGGCTGTCCACTGAGCTCCAGTTTCAGGTTTAAGATTTTGTGTTGTGTTTAAAGTACTTGGCTGGATGATGACGAACTGAATTTAATTTTGACTGGCTATTTCTCCTGTATCACTGATCACTGGGCAACTCAGTCCTCTCTGTGGAATGGAAACCGTGGTACTTCCTTTCTCAATTGCTGGAATGTTTTGGCTTCTCAGGGCAGGCACTGTCTCACCCACGTATTTGTACACTGCCTCACCCAGTGAACCCCCCTCACACAGCCTCTCCCACCTGTGAGCCTAAGGGTGCAACAGTATAATAAGGGATGTTTTACAGCAAGTATGGACAGCTTTAACACATTAGTATTTCTTATAAATGTGCTGCTTTCTCCTCAGGCATTTCAAGCAGCATGAATTTTGATGAGGAAGATGACGAGGAAGATGAAGACAGCTCCAGTTCTTCACAGTTAAACAGTAACACCCGGCCTGGTTCTGCCACAAGCAAGAAATCCAACAAGGTAAGGGGTGAGTGCCAGAGGAGGAGCATGCAGGCTGCTGTGTACTGTGTGATTTCACGGGGCAGTCAGCACAGGCTGGGCTTCCTGGTTTTAGTTTTAATATGCACTAGAGTGTCTCCAAGGTAATTTGCTATGATAGCTCCCATGGTTCACAGGAGGAAGCAATGAAAACAATGACTTCGAGAAAAGAATAGCAAATGTTGTCTGAACTTGACTGAAGAGAAAGGTAAACAGCAAATATTTACCTTTCTGCCTCTTGCAGGAGCTCAGAAGGATCTCTTGTTTCTATTCCCTTTTTCTGAGCATTTTCCCACTCTGTTCTCACTGCTAACATCCAAACGTAAAATAAGGCTTGGGCTTGTTTCAATATTCTAAGTCATAACCTCTTATTAAACCCATTGATGGTGCCCCACTCTTCTATATGCTGCACTGACTTCTCACCTCTGTTGGACCTCTATACAGCTTAATCTGTCTCTCCCTGTCCCATTTCTGCCTTTCATCAAAGGCCATCACTGTCCTTGGGTATGGCCCTTCTGGAAGGAAAAGAAGTGTGATGAGATGGGAAGGTGTGAGCCAGGGTTTGCTTTGTAACATCACAACATTGCAAGGAATTGGAATGGGGAAGACAATATGTCCATTGTTCTTATTTTTTTTAAGCTCAGCTCCTCTCAAATGTCATTCTTTTATACTTAGAACCTTGTAAATCAAAGTTGAGGAAGTCTGAGTTTTGCTTACTGTTTTAGGAAGCGGCCTCAGCCCCCAGTCCTTCCACAAATGAGCCTCTCATAGAAGTTGATGACCTGGAGGAGTTTGCTGCCAGACCCGCTCCACAGGGCGTCACTGTCAAATGCAGGATCACAAGAGACAAGAAGGGAATGGACCGGGGGATGTACCCCACTTATTACCTCCACTTGGAAAGGGAGCATGGTAAAAAGGTCATAAAATAACTTGAATGGCATACCAGTTGCATCTGAATATATATATATATATATCTATAAAAAATATTAAAAGTGTGAAGAAGTCTTTTAAAGAAAATATCTTGTCTTTTAAATGTATTTTCACTTTCACTGCCTTGCAGTCTTCCAAAAGCAAAACAATGGTATCACTTTGTTCTGCTGCCTTTCTTCATTTGTCTAATCTTTGGCCTTAAATAATCCATGCATGGCACCTTCACGTGACAGTCAGCAGTTGGGGCTCTCTGCGTCCTATGGCCTGGAAAGCATCTATTTTCAATTCAACTGGAAGAGCCAGAGCAACTCAGAATGAAACATTTAACAAAATAGATTGAATTGAATTATTTAAACCATAGATAATGGACTGAGTGGTTGAGGAGTCACTTTCCCTTTCCAGACTTTTATCTGGTCTTGCTAAGTCCCTGGAGACCTTCTGTTACTTCACTAATTATGCTGGAAGACAGAAATATTACCTATGGTTCCCTTGTATCAAAGCAGGAGGAGGTGTGTGCTAACCCCTTTGGCATTCTAGAATATGTTTTTTTGTACTGCTTAGGTGTTTCTGTTAGCTGGAAGGAAACGAAAGAAGAGTAAAACCTCTAATTACCTCATCTCCATAGACCCAACTGACCTGTCTCGGGGTGGAGAGAGCTTTATTGGAAAACTGAGGTAAACACTGATAGATCTAAGAATTTTCTTTATATAATATAAAGTTCATTCGAAGTTAAGAAACCTGTAAGCCACTGTGACTTCTTAATCAGAGGTTTAACCACATCATGTGATAATGGTCTTAAAGTTCACCAGTATCCAAGGCATGCTTTCAAAACATCACAAGTATTTAAAAAATCACGTTTTATTAAAAGTCAGCAGGTCTGAAGCTCTTAAATGTGCAAAATCCAGATTCTCAAGGGTGTATGAGCACAGTTTATCTTAATGAGATTTTCAGAAGTGCATGAGTAGGTTGTGTCTAGCCCCTGTTGGTATAAATACCTTGGAATGGAAGTTCTGTCTGTTACATAGCCTGGAAATCTCTTTCATTTTGCCCATTTCTTAAGATCCTAATTAGAGTTATTTAAAAGTAGTGGAATTCTTTCAGAAGCACGTGCTTCTTTTCTGTCTGTCGCCCCATTGTACATCGGTCTGTTGCTGATACCCATGTGGAGCCTCTCAATGTATGTTTAGATCATCTGTGCCTGAGGAGAGGGACTGTGCTGCTAATTCCCATTTGCCTGGGTGGATCTTGGAACTTCATGCACTATTTATTGCAGTGCAGACACAGAATGAGGATAACGTGGGTTTAGTATGTTCCAAGCTGTACTTTGTGCTCCTTGGTGTGGTGTCATTTAAATAGGAAAGGCTGAACTTTTTTATAACTTTATGAAAATCTTTCCCTGTATTCTAATAGAGTTAGTATCAGGTAAGAAAGCAGACAGTCTTGTAGTGAGTAAGCATGTTTTAAAACCCAAGCAAACAAACAAAATAACCCTACCTGAGTGTTTCCTTCTTCTCTTGAATTTAGTAGTTTGCAAGATGTCATGAGAAGTCTCCAGTGAAATGATAAGAGGCCTTTGGTAAAATCTGCTGGACTGTACCTTTCCATTTTGGTTATGACCTTTAATCCAGGAGTTGTCCTTTAGTTAGGATTAGAGTTAACAACTATTTGTACTCAATATTACCTGTCTTTCTTTTGGGGCAACAATGCAGTGAAGGATAGATGTCTGAGGCAGAGTTACTGACAAATGGTGATTGGATTTTCCATTTTTTTGATAGATCAAATCTTATGGGAACTAAGTTTACAGTTTATGACAATGGAGTAAATCCAATGAAAACAACATCCAGCCTGGAGGCGAGTGTCCTGCGTCAGGAGCTAGCTGCTATTTGTTATGTAAGTACTGCTCACAGGCAAAATATGCAAGAAAGGGCAGCTCAGTTTCTGAAATAGCACGCTGAATTTCCTTCTCACTTGTGATTATGTAAAGCAGCACTCATACTTGGATGTAGTCAAACAGCTGATCTTCACTAGAGAAACCAGGAAATTCAGTGGAAAGTAAAGGTGGAAACTGTTGTGCACAGAACCAGGTTGCCCAGTTCTCACTTTTGGTCAGGAGGTGCTGGAGGTTTTACATAACCCTCTGCAAGGGGTAGGATGCTTCACAGCCTGCAGGCACCATCCGAGGGGGTCTCCTCAACTGGAGAGAGCTGTGCCCGTGGAATTACTGCACTAAAGTGTGATCATTTGTAATGGCCTTTGGGAGGAGCCCAGTCTGGTTTAAAACAAAGGTAGCTGGACAGCTAGGTCTGCAGCAGTAGCTGAGAGACACTGATAAAAACTCTAAAACTCCTTTTTTACCAGGAAAAAAAAACCCAGTCAAACCCCAAACAAAATCCAAAATTCAATTGAATGAAAGAAAACAGCCTCTTGCAGGACAGTAAATAGCATTTGTCAGGGGAATGCAGACAATCAAGACTCAAAACACAGTGGCTGCTGTTTCATGATTACTGGCTGACTAACTGTCATGGTGAGAGTATTCTTTCTGTCCAGAAATCTCTGGGCACAGGAACCTCTTCCAGCCAAAATTGGTACGTACACTGCTACATGGAGTTTTCTGTTTTCACCAATCAACAACTTCTGGTAAAAATACTCAAGAACCACTTTTCTGAAAAGCACCTGCCCAGCTCTAATCAAGGATTCCTGGAAATCTGTCAGATCAGGGTCCAGCCATCCCAGCAACACCCAGCATCCACATGTTCCTGGAGGGGTCAGCTTCAGGTTGTGGGGAGCAGCGTGTCTGAAAGACTTCCACAGAGGAAAAAGAAGGGAGAGATCCATCCTTTCCATGCAGAGTGCTGGGAGCTCAGAAGGCTGGCAGTATTAGTTGCTAACCTGTTATTTTCCTGCTGCTTAGAATGCAGTTTTTCTGTGAATATAGTATAGTGTGTTGGTTCATGTCTGCTATTATTCCAGCACATGCCCCACAGTTGCAGACATGCACACATCCCTCCATTTGTGTTGGATTTGAAAGTCTCTGAGAATTTCAGAAAATCCAGCTAACAGGATTTGATGTCTGTTCAGAGTTTGTCTGAAGCTTCAGTAGGAACCCAGGAGGACTTGCATGTTTAATAAATGTAATTTTACTGGTTTATACAGGAAGGGATTCCCTGGAGCCAGGGCAGGCAGCAGGCTTGTAGGTGTGCTGTGGCCAGAGGACAAAAGGAAATTGGAATATTTCATTACTAGCCAGGTTTGATAAAGTAAGATTATTGTTCCTGGCTGCAGCAGAACCACAGTGCCAGAAAGAGCACTCCCCAAACACCCTTGGCCTAAGGTAACATTTAATTCCTGCCTTGAGATTTTTCCTGCAGCCACAGCTATAATAATGACCCTTTGAAAGCACACGGTGCCTCTGGCTGGCTGGCAGCTCATCCGTTCAAATACCCATCTGGAGAGCAAGCTGTACCCACTTCCACCAGCTCACTGAGCCTGGCTGCTGGGTCATCTCTGCAGGTCTGCTTGAGACAGGCAGGAGCTAGTGATGCATCTCTTGTTAACTGTGGGGTAAATGTGTTGAGAACTTGCATCGTGGAGATCACCTCAGGGCATGCTTCAAGCAACAGGAATAAAGTTAGTGCAAGGCTGGAGCTTTACCAGGTGCTGTGGAGCATTTTGACTCTCTCTGCTGATGCCAGGCTGGCATATCATTAGTGAACCTGCAGCAGCACCTAATGGCTGGTGGCAGAATCGCTTGGCAGCATCTGTCAAGGAGCAGTGAGGTGTAAGTACCTGTTGTACCAGGGCTTTCTGTGCTGGATTCCTTCATGGCCATGGTATCTCACAATTCAGTTTATGGCACATTTCTGCAGGCAGGGAGCTCAGCTGGTACTTTGAAGTGTGACTCGGGGTTTCCATAAAGCAATAAAACTGTTTCTACTCGGGCCTCAATTACTTGTGTTGTGCTCCAGCGTGGTGGGTTCTGTGGTTTGGGCTTTCTGTGGAATGCTACCTCCTACAGAAGATGCTAAGGACGAGGCGCTGCTCTGTGAGTCAAGTCCAGAATGGGAAGTGCCTGAAAGAAAGTGGTGGTAATTAAATTGTGATTCTCCTGGGAGCTGCTGGGATATAGACCTTGCTGCTTTGATCATGGCAGCTATTGCCACTGCAGCAACGTCCCTCCATGATTTTATGAGAGTGTGGGAGATTTTAGAAGCTGCCCTGGGGAGAGGCTGTGTGTTCTTTCAGTCCTGTTTGCTGTGACTTGTGCTGCAGAACAGCTTCCTGGCTGGGCCAAGGCAGAGCCTGCAGCTGCTCAGCAGCACTGGGCCAGCAAGTCCTTAGCTCATCAAATCCTTGGTGGGCTGGTTGAGCTGATGGGAATTTTCCCAGTGAACATCCCTTATTTTGAGTTCTTATGTAAACCAAAACACGAAAATGGTGTGAAATCAGAATTTAGCCTGTGTTCCCCTAATAATGCCATTTGTAGTCTTGAATTTACACTTTGTAATGAAGGAGGGAGATAGAAGTAGGGAAGGAGGGAGGAGATAAGGGGAATTAATTATCTTTGGAGGCAGGTAGATTGGAAAGGTCTGCTTTTAATTAAAGCACCTCTTTTGTCCCTGCCATTTTTCTCATACATTCTGTGATTGTAGAATTTCAGTTCTGTAACTTAATTTTAGCCAATAAAATGTTTGATAAAATTGGGGATTGATGTAATATGCAACGAAAAACCACCCCCTTGTCATTTGGCAGAAGTATTGATTTCAGTGCTTCTGAGTAAATCCAAAGAATATAGTCCTGTTTCTTCAGAGTGGTAATGCTGCCTGTTGGGAGGGAAGTGATTCAGCACTATTATTTAATTTTACCTTGAACAGTGTCTTCAACCATTTAGTCAGCATCTAAATTAAATATATATAGCATAACTGCAGCTCAGTGAGAAGAAAACCTTGTAAGGCATTGCAGAGAAGACCAGAATTGTCAGTAGTTAGTGGAAGATAAGCATGAATCTTTTGCTAGACGTTGTCCTCTGCTGTGCTGTCTCTCCTGCTTATAAAATCTGCTGGCAGTCATCTTAGCTTGAGTCTTGCCATGATGCAGAACCAAGCTCCCAGCTGAACTCGTAACTCTGGCTTACTCTGCCAAAGGCCATGACATCAAGGATGCAGACAAGAGGTAGAATCTTCCTGGGGTGGCTCAGCCTGGAGAAGAGAAGGCTCTGGGGAGACCTTATTGTGGCCTTCCAGTATCTGGAGGGGGCCTACAGGAAAGCTGGGGAGGGAGTTTTTACAAGGGCTTGTAGTGACAGGGCATGGAGTAATGGGTTCAAATTGAAAGAGGATAGATATAGATTAGGTGTGAAAAAGAAATTGTCGCTAGGAGGATGGTGAGTCACTGAAACAGGTTGTCCAGAGAAGCTCTGGATGCTCCATCACTGGATGTGTTCAAGACCAGGTTGGATGGGGCTTTGAGCAACCTGGTCGATAGGGAGCTGCCCCTCCCAGTGGCAGGGGGATTGGAACCAGATGATCTTTAAGGTCCCTTCCAACCCAAACCATTGTGAGATTCTAAGATTCCCATTCCTGTACAAAGTTATGAAGGTAGATTAATATACTTGGATTTCTTCAAGAGTATTCAATAAAATAATTCAGTGGAATTTTTCTTGCATGCATGAAAATCTTTAATGAGTTGTGTAAAATCTCCAGATGGTTTGCTGGAACAACCAAAGTTATTTCAAAGATGTTACCAGTGAGTTGAGGTGCATGGATTTTTACTTGCAAAAGTAGAGATGTTTTAAAAAGTTTAATGTTCCTCAAAATCAGGACACTTTAATTAAATGTATAAAAGCAGATAAAAATAATGCTTTAGACCTATTTAGATTTTAGTAGTTGTGTTTTGAGAGGATAGAGCGATCACTGGAGCACTTCTATGAAAGATGGTCAGGAAGGCATCAAGTCATGTTTAATGGAAGAACTTGTCTTTTCCGTGGATTTATTTTTGCTGCCCATGTTATTTCTTTACTTTCCCTGCCTTCATAGCTCAAAAATTTGCATTCATGCTAATGTGTTTGTTTTTTACCATGCTTGCCTCTAAGCATAACATGTCTGAAGATTTTGAAAACCACAGCACTGCTAACAGATGCTCTTACTGGCAGCTTCTTCTTGTTTGCTTTTGTGCTGGCTTTGGAATAAATGGAGTTGGTCCCATGTATTTAATTTTGTCTCTCATCAAAATGTGTGACTGCGTTTTATGATTTTTAAATTACAACTACTTTATTTTGGGATCTAGCAGTAGCCAAGCAATCTGCTTAGTTCATATCCTTCTTCAACAAAGGGATGTTTTTTTTAAAAAAATTGTATTAAGGTTGCTGGCAGCCAACACTCGGAGTGTTTTTGGAAACCTCTCTGTTTCCATTTTTCCTGTTGTCGGAGCTTCTAAGTCAAAGCTAGAATGTTGGGCAGTGCCAGCAAAGGTAAAAACATTTCAAGATGTTTTTTAAGTTGACTAACAACAAAGTTCCCTGGGCTGTCACTGTTGAAAGAATGAACTTTAAAAATAGAGAACATGATGAACTCTTTTCTAAACATCTGTAGGAAACAAATGTCTTGGGGTTTAAAGGACCTCGTAAAATGAGCGTGATCATACCAGGAATGAATATGGACCACGAAAGAGTTTCCATCAGGCCAAGAAATGTAAGTTATACCATCAGCAAGCAATAAAAATTACTTGAATTTTTGCAGTTATTGTTTTGCATTTCTGAAGGTTTAGAGGTGACAAAAAAGCCAGTATTTGAACAATTGCAGAACAATGGGGTGTGATTCACAAAAGCACTATAAATGTGTTTTGATAACAAAAGATACAACTAACTTTTTCCAAGCTGTGGAAAGGACATGAATGCGTATTTGCATTAAGATACTCAGACTTCTCTGTTTCACTGCATGCTGCTGTTTTGAGGGTTGAAGATGACTGTGTAATCTTTGAGCTAGGACTATGAATGTTTTTGGGGGTTTTGTGAATTCATTTTTTGTCTTGTGAGAGAGTTGAACTGAAGTGTGTATCTGTGGTGTGTTCAGGAACACGAGACACTTCTTGCAAGATGGCAGAACAAAAATACAGAGAGTGTCATTGAGCTGCATAACAAAACGCCAGTCTGGAATGATGACACCCAGTCCTATGTTTTAAATTTCCATGGTCGAGTCACACAGGCCTCAGTGAAAAACTTTCAAATCATTCATGACAACGACCGTAAGTACAGCTCTCGGTCTGTGGGGTGTGGGAGCAGCACTGCACAGGGGGCCTGACAGAGATCCTGCCCCTGCTCTCCTTATCGGGGTGGATTTCATTTCCTCACCTGGGTCTGCCTTAATGCTGCTCTGCCTTCTGCTGGGACACTGATGCACGTTTGGTGTTTGAATGTTCATGCTTGAGGCAGCTGAGCCTGCTGTGTGCTCTCTGTGTTCTCTCCCTTGGCTGCCCGGCCTGTGAACTGAGCAGCAATGTGGAGTCACTGCTTCTCTCTGTGCTTGCAAAACCCACTTTTTATCTGTGTAATGGTTTTGACAGCACCAAGTCCTGCAATCCTTGGTCACCCACTTTTCCTCATGCAAGCTCTTCTTGCTTCTCCCTCTGCTATCAGCACACCCACTTGCATGAATAAGTGTTGCAGAGTTTGATGAGTGAGCACATTTTGTTTGTATTCTGTTGAACTGGGCCAGAGGATGATGTTGAATGAATACTTATTTAGTAAGGGCTGCAAACAAAAGTAATGCTTTGTCTCCTTCTATGATCTTCCTTGCAGCTGACTATATAGTGATGCAGTTTGGCCGTGTGGCTGAGGACGTGTTCACCATGGACTACAACTACCCAATGTGTGCGCTACAAGCCTTTGCTATTGCCCTTTCAAGTTTTGACAGCAAGCTGGCTTGTGAGTAAAGGGGCGTGGGTGAGCATCCTCTCAAAGGAAGCAGTTTGCCATATGATTCCCAGTTCCTGCTGGTGTCACTTATGGGCCATACTAAACAGGTCAGGGAAAATGCAGTTGTGGAGGACCGCTCTTGCTGAAGAGAAAGTAAAAGGAATCTTCTAAAAATTCAGGACATTCAGGAAATAATTTCCTTTTTTTTTTTTTTTTTCCTGTCATGTTTTTCTGGAAGTGGCATCAAATTTGTGTACATAGACATTCTATCTCATGTCCTTAATTCTGTTATGGAGATGTGCCATGATGTACTGTCCCGTGGCTCTAGTAGCACCATTATAACGGTGTCTTTTTTAAATCCAGACAGAGCGTGCACGCTCAGAAAAAAGTTCTTTTTACATGTAAGAATTATTCTGAGGCTGAATTCGTGCCTCAGGGTTGCGCTCCTGCGTCGACTAATCAGAGCTTCACATCACCCAACGTAAAAGAAAGATCACAAAAAAGATGCACTTCTTTGAACGTGCAAGGATCTCGTGTAGTTTAAAGCCAAGTCGGAAGGTTGAAAACCTGTATGGGACTGAACTTGATGCACTTCTGTTGTGTATGTAGTAGGGCATGATGAATTTTAACTGCAGTAGGAGGAAATGGAGGAGTAGAAAGCACAAAACAATGTTGCACAAGTCACTTGAATTCTCAGCTTTTGTTATGTTTTAACATCTATGTGCTTTTTTAATTTGTTTCAAACGAAAATGTATTTGGAGTACAGAAAAGGAAAAGGGAAATGTCTAGATGCCAGGAAAGCATAACTTATGTTCAGTTTGGGATGTTGTGTGTTGGGAATTTGTATCCTTGTATTGTTGTGGTAATTCAAACGCATATTTTGTATGAAGTGATATAAACAGCTGGATAAAGGCTCTTTGCAGAGAATCTTATTTTGAACAGGCTGTGTAAAGCTGAGGAAGGTAAATGGAAATATTTTATTAAATTTGTCTGGCCTTTTGCGATTTTACAATTTGTTGATTGCATTTTTTGAACTTTCAGCAACAACTACATTTCATATTTATTTCCCATTGTAAGAACACTCGATATCAATTGAAACTCTGTATGTTCTCTAATGTAAACGTGCCAGCTACTGAGCTACATCCTTCTAGGCAAATCTAATGTATGCTGCATACAAACGAGACACTAGCAGGGCACAGAGGAGCTTAAGATAGTGTGGATTTTTTGTTTCTTTTTCTCTGATTTATCTGGAATCTATAAACAAATACCATTTCAAAACATAAGCAAAGAAGAAGCCATTCTCTTCTCAGCAGCTCAAAAGCCAAGAGCCGTAACTGAAAGCACACTGTAAAACACCTTTAGAAATAACAAATCTTTCTGCCATTGCTCGGTACAGTGATATCCTAAGTGGCACACAAAATAATAGGACATATATGCAGCTCACCAGAAAGGTATTGAAATGTGAGTGAAGGGAGGAAGTAGTAGCATTTTACACTGTGTGTATTCAGATCCTCCTTCTCACTCTTTAATGGACTTGCTGACTGCATGGCACAACCAAAGAGTGTGTAATGAGACAATGAGATCAGATCTGCTTGTCCCCTAGCTGTCAGTCCCTCTGACTACAGGGCACAGCCCCTAAGGAGAGGTTGTGGCTCACGAGCTACAGTCAGATAATCTTAGGCTTTACATGTGGATGCCTTTTCTCCTCCAGAGTTCGTGGTTTCCCACCACTTCACATCCCCATCTGTGATCTCACTTTGGATTTTAACAGAGGAGGCCTTTAAGCTTTTGGTTACCTCATTATCAGTCTTTAAAAACTAGCTTAAATGATAGCCAGAATTTTTTTGTTTTGACTACTGCAAAACAAGACAGGAATTCCCACTGCTGGTGTCTAGGTGTGATGTGGATTGGAAGAAGTCTGCAGCATGGGAACAGTTGTATCTACATGGCTTTAATTCTGTGGCTACCCAGTCATACATTTTCTTGAAAGCCTGGGAAAGTGGCGCCTGATGTAGTTCTCTGCCTCCGTGCACAACACTGTGTCAAAAGAACTAAGTGTCTCAGGGTGCAGATGTACAATCTGTTGGCTTTAGCAGCAGAGTTGGTTTAGGAAGGGTTATTTTTAATGTGGATCGTAACAATGGTCTGACTTGCATCATGGCCCCACAGGGAATTGGCATGAAAAGGAAGCTCATGTGCAGTGAACTCCAGCACAAGGGTGAGAATGAGGGGCTGGGAAAAGGCAGAGTTCAGCTTCTTGGGACAGTTTTGCTGCCAGCACATTGTGTAACTTCACTCTCACTGCATGTTCTTCCCAGCCAGGTATTTTTTTTAACCTGTAAGCATGCCAGGAAGAAAGTGGTGACTCAAATTCCCATCATCTTAACAGAATCATACAGGGACATCAGCCAGTGAGCTGCTGAGGACAAAAATTCACCACCACAAGCTGAGGTCACTAGAGGGGGATATTAACCTGGGACTAAGAGGAATGAGGAGCTCTCATTAAAGCTGGTTCAGTTATGATGGGATTCACACTTAGTGGCCTTTGCCAACACCCTAATTCCTCACTGGTGTTGAGCAAGGTACTGGGTTCTGCTGATTCACTTGGCCATCACCATCTGCTCCAGAAACAGCTGCTTTTAAATTAGCATCTATAGAATTTCTGATGGATGTGTTCTGGTGAAGTTTGCTACTGCATGTCAATACAAGGTAATACCACAAGTTTTGCAGCACATGTCCAGATTTTGTTTTCCTAACTCGGGAAAGTCACAGCAGGTTCTGTCTTAACATCCAGTCATACCTGAGATTACAGTCATCACAAAGTTAGATTTTCCTCCACACCAAGAAGAAAATCTTGGCACCAGTATGTATTTCCAGAGATATGCTCATACTAAAGTGACCAAGGAGCAGTGAGCAGCACACTTGTGCTGGCAGCAGCTCCTGCAGGGCCTGCATGTCAGTGTGTGACAGGGCATACCCTTCATTCCTGACTGTGACACGGAACAGAACAGCACCGAGCTCTGTGCTTCCTTCACAAGGTCCTCGTGAGTGTCTGGGTACAGCAGATTTAATATTATTCAAAATCCTAATATTGATGATTTTTTGCATCTGCTGTTGATTTTGGCAGAGGGTTGTAAACAAATTCCTTGCCTGAATTGCTTATAGGCAAATACTGCATGCTTTAATGAGAGTTCTTAATCTCACTTGTCACTTTGTTTACATCAAACAGTTTCTTCCTGGCCCTTTATCTAATTTTCCTCATATCTTATGTTCTGTTCCTTCTCATTCTTTTCACAATCCCTTTATCTTTTCTTCAAGGATGTGCAACTCAAAACTGTTTATTTTGACAACATTGCTCAGTGATCTCTCCACAGATGAATAACGCCCGGCGGTGCACATCCTGCGAAGCTCCTACAGTAGAAGCCTTATCAGAGGGCTGAATTTGGCCCTTTGGCTTTTTTTCAGTAGAGTAAATTAACACATTAAAAGGTGGCAGATAAAAGAGTTTGCCTAAAATATAATCAGAATTTCTCTCAGTAAACATTCAGTAACCAGTTTCCAAACCGTTGGTTGCAAATCCATGAGCAGAACTGTGCACAGGCCTGGAGGGAGGCTGTTGGACACATCCCCTTTGTATTCCCTGCCTTATTCCTCTGTTTTCAAAAGGCTGAAAGTGATTTTGTGAGCTGAAGTGTGTTGGTGCTCTAAACCAGAGTTTATCTTTTAGAAGCTAAACATCACCACACTTCTTTTGTAGGATAATACATGGCATCTAAAATAGTAATGTCTTAAGCCATTGTTACAAATTCTGATGCTAAGAAGTCTGTGGGAATGGTTTTGTAGTAATTCCTGTGCAAATCTCTCATTCCTCAAGTTGCCTTACCAGAATGCTGGCGTTCCCTGTGGGCTGCCCTCATGAGCTACTGGAACTGAAGGAGCTTTAGGGAAAAGGGCGCTGTAATAAAATCTGGTAGCTGCATGATTGAAAGACATTGTTGTGGAGTCAAATGATACCACTGAGTTTTATCATTGGTCATGGTGAACCAGTGCCATCACTCTGAACTTTCTGGTTTTTTGCTCCCTTTGGTGAAAGAAAGGAGGGACTTCCAACAAGCAGAGACATCAGTGAGATCTCTATTCAGCATTAGACCTATTTTTCTGCCTACAAAAATCTGACCCCTACCTGAGTGCTGCCCATTAAAAAAGAAGGAAATCAACCCAGTCCTTAGTAGAGAAAAACACTCCCAGTTCTTGTATCTTAGATATTTACAAATTTTATTATTCATTTATTAGTGACTTCACAGAAGGATACAACAAAGACTGGATGTCACATGGCAAGCGAGTTCTTGCCCTGAAGAGAGGACAGCTCTAGACCGGTATCAGAATATTTTGTCTTTGATTGTTTTATATAGGATAGGACAGGGGATTGCCTGATGTTTTGGACAGGGAGAGTTTCTCCTAATGTGTCGCAGGTGTCAGAGTGAAGATTTTGGGTTTGATCCTGTGGCATTCTAACTGGTCCCCCCATACTATCCCATTGCTGTCCTATAACATCATTCTCAAGATTTTTCCTGATTTAAGAGAAGCATTCGCTCACTGATTAAAATATCTTTGCTTGGCAGACAGGGATAAAGCAGCAGTCACCTTTATTAGAATTATGGACTGATGACTCAGATTTCTCAAAAAGCCCCAGTTTGATAACTAGAAGAAAGTAGTTTTATACATACAAATAAATAATATAAATAGTTTTATACACTGGAACTAACCTAACTATAGATGCCGGCTTCTCTGGTATGTGCTACTTAAGGAAAACAGGTGGCTGTTGTTCTTCACGTCTGAAACGTACCTTCTGGGGGTCTGCTCTGTAAGTGTTTGGCATTAATTAGGTAGATATTTTTCAGTTCTTTCTGTTGCTCACCAAGGAACTAAGAAAAGGCTTTTCACAACTATCTCAGTGTTCCGGTATTTTGCTATGAACTATAGCTCAGTAGCTGATACTTACAAATGCTTGTGTATTGGATGGAAATGCATTAAAACTTGTTTTATTTGTTGTATTTGATTTAACTGCCTAGAAATTGTAGTTTCCTCTTTTTCAGTATGGGTATGTTCATCCACACTTTCACTGAGAAGACTTGAATTAACTGGCTCTCTTGAAACCGTTTACTGGAACCAGTACCCTGGTTTGCTAAATTGCTTTGGGAAGAGGATGCAGTTCAGAGAAATTATGCTTACATGTTTGAGGGAAAAAAAAGCACCTTTCTATTCACTTTATGATTGATTACTCGACAACACTGAAAGCTTATCATGGGTTTATTTTAATCTACAATGGCAGTTTGAAAATTGCTCTGACAAAAGCTTGCTAGCACATGGACTAGAATGAAGTCCTACTTGAGAGTCAGAACCTAGCAAGTCCCAGTGAATACCCATACATCTGCTTGTGCTTAGATACTGCTTGTGTGCAAAAAAACCTGCTGAAAAGTCACAAATCTGTGTTAAAAATCAGCCTATTCTTTAGGCTGTCCAACAGCTGTTAGAGCACAGGCCGGGGGATCAGGTCACCTGGGTTTTAATCCCAACTGACTGTGTGACTTTGTGCAAATCTTGTAACCTCTTTGTGCCTCAGTTCCAAGGAGCTGAATGGAAATAATAATTTCCAGACCTGCCTACACCCGTCCCTGTTCTGCTGAGAGGCTTCTCAGGAGTGTTTTGAGGCTGGTGGATGGCAGGTGGTCTTGGTGTGCTAAGCGCCAAGTTTAATTCTCACTGAAGGAACTGTAGTAAAATACCAACAGTTTTCTGCCACCGACGTAGAAACTGAATAGCTAACCAATCTCTTGGGTTAAAATCTTGTCAATGATTTCAGTGAGACTTGAATTTTTTACCTTGTGTCACTTTCAATCTCTAAATGTGCATAAAAAACAGTAAGGACAAATCATCTGATACACTCTTTTTTTTCCCCACAGTGCTGTGGTGTTGGCTGTGTTTTAGTTTGCACCATTAGTTGTTTTAAAACTATTATTCCTGAACATGTTGCAGAGGTTCAGTTAATGCAGCTGCCTATTTCTGCTTTTACGTAGCAAACTGTGACACTTGGCCATTGTGCTGCAAATTGCCTTTTTGTACTTTTGTTGGTTTGGTCATTTTTTAAACTTGGATGTGACTCAGCTTCTTAAAACTGCTGTTACTGCAGACTTTGACTCTGTCACGCACATCTGATTTAAAAACAATGAGTTTCATGATTTATGGCTACCTTTATACTCACATGGGATGTTTACAATGCAATGCTTCTCACCTTCAGCTCTGTATCTGTGGCTCCTTACTGAGGTTATCCCAGTTGAAACAATGACGACAGAAGTATCAGTAAATTATAAATTGAACTCTCTCAAAGTAACAGAATGTAATTTATAAATATTTTTATAGACTTCAACATTAAAATCTGTCTGATTTTAGTGCTTACAGATTGGGTTAAATTACAAGGAAATTTTTTGTTCAAAGTTTCCTATCCTTAAGCTTGCTTGAAGTTTGAGCTCTCATTTAAGCAGTAAGCTCCTGGTGCTGCAGCTCCATCTGTGGAAGCAGAATAGTTTGTCCTATGCAGACTGCCAGACTTGGGCTGCAGGAGCCTGTCTGTGTGATCAGGACACAGTGAGTGGTGGGATTTCCAAAGCCCTAACAAGAGTGCACTTCCCAATTCTCTTATGTGCTCTTGAACATCATGTATGAAATCATGT
>NW_008622370.1:10037-25463 GCF_000691845.1 Merops nubicus | reverse complement strand
TATCACATAACAGCATGAATATTTTCACTCCTCTTAATTTCTTTATTTTTTTTTTAAGGCTATGCTGTCTAGGCAAGTGTAATATTATCAGACATTTAGTTCTTGGAAAATTATGTGATGAGATTGCTTATTTTGCCAATGCAGAAAATGTCACAAGTACACAAACCCAGCATACGCTTTGTGACCCTGGGCTTTGGGCACAGCTCTTGCTCTGAAGTTAAATGTTCAAACAAGTTTGTGAGCTCTGCCACCTTGTAACAGGAGGTTTTCTTTCCATTCTGGGAACATGAGAAGATAACCCAATTATTACCATCCTGTTTTCTTCCCTAGGGACAATCGCCTGCCCTCACTGGCTAGAACTATATTGATTCTGATGTGTCTTTAAATACCAGGGTAATTTTTAGCCATTTTGAAAACATCTTCAAGGTGTAGTTTGAGCTCCAAGAAAATAGTCTTTGAAGTAGCTATAGGTGCACCAATTTTGGTTGAGAGGCAGCTGCCTTTCCCAGCAGTTTTCTTGGTTGGCATATGAGCAGTGCTTGATAGTCCTGCTGGAAAAACCTAATGTAGCTACTGTAATACACTTTCCTTGGGTTTGCCTTATGATACTGCTTTTTTGTGCATCACTACACTTATTTCTGAAGGTCAGTACTTCCACTGCTGAACACAATTAGAGCAGTGTTTTCTACTAAAATCTGCCTCATTTTCTGCTGCCTTACATGTGGAGATTTGATATTTTATATTAAAAATAGAAACTTTTCATCATGAAGTCAACAGGATTCCTAGGCAAAGTCATGAACTTTTAGTGCTATATGCCTAGATTGACAGAGGGGTTGTTTTTTTTTTCCAACTAGGAATCTTATTACTGGCAGAGTAGTGAGTGCCATGAAACATCCTATGATAACCTGCTGCATATTACATCTGGGACACAGTGTGAAGACCTGGTGCAAAGATCCATCCCTCTCACCAAAACAGCACTTTCCTTTTTGAGGGCCTTTTTCTTGACTCTTTTATGCCTATTGCAGTATCATCCATCTCGAGGTGAATCTGTGGTTAGATTAGTAAACATCAGCCTTAACAACCAATCACAAACTAAACCAAGCTCTTCACCAAGATGCTGCACATCAGCTAGTAAAGCCTTACAGCAGTCCAGGATCAGCAGGTAAGAATTATTATCCTTTTAATGGCAATGAAGCAAACAGAAAAACAAAGGCAGAGTTCTTTTTAGAGCTGGCACTAGAACTAAGTTCTTATTCCCTAAACCTGTGTTCTAGCTATAGCCATGGGTGACCAACTGGTAGACAAAGAGTCTCTGTTTTGAACTTCATTGTGAAGACTAGATTGTTTTCCTTGGGTTTGGAATACTGGAAAACCAAACCACATTACTACAGAGCGTTCTCATCAGGCAATGGCAATGACACCAAAATCAAGTTCCAAGCATGTTAATTCATGAGGATGGCCCAGAACAAATACAAGGCTGCTGTGCAAGTGTCAGGAACTGAAAAGTTGCTCAGCAGATGACTTGCATTGGACCCCCTGTGTTTTCCTACGTAAAAACCCAGTGGGGCTAGATTTCATTCCTAACTGTATTGATCTGGAGATGGAGTCTGCTACAATGTAGGCTGAGAACACAACAATACTGCATACTGTTCATTCTGGTTAGGGCTACAGCAGTGGTGCTCAGTCTTAGAAGTTTTGTAACAGTCATCTGGAAAAGCTGATAGTGGAATACAGATCTTTATGCTGGGTTCTCAGGAGTTACTGAATTCAATGACACTATGGGAATTTTTTTTTTTTTGGTGGTGTTTTTTTTAAACATTTTTAAAAAAATCATTGGTTATTATATCTTTTGGGCTACACAGCACAAGTCCATGAGGATGCATTCCTATTTGGTATCACTTCAAATACTTTCTTGCAGGTGGTAGATGCTTTTCAGCTTCTTAGCAATCTGTGTTACTACAGTTTCCTTGTTTTAAGATCCATGAGGCTTTTTCTTCCCTCTGTAACTTTCTCTTGTTTCAAACATGTACAGGTTTTTCCACACTCCAGAAAGCCTAGTCAGTGAAACCTATAAAGTTAACATCTGTGAATTAAAGTGTGTTAAATCCCTGTGTATATGTTCTCATTTTGAAGTAGGGTGGCCTTCAATTCCAGTTGCATAATCCTCAGTGGGGATAGTCATCACCTTGCACTGTTCAAGGTTGTTGGTGAAGCTTAAAGTGCTGAACAGGTTTCTGACCAAGATACTTGAGAACATATGTAAAGGGACTCACTTTTCTGCATTCTCAGGGTGGCAATTATGACTTAGAGTACAGCAATTCTAACAGTTGATTCCCTGAATTGTACTTGCAAAGCTCAGCACCTAGACACTGGAGGCCATATTTCTGAAGTCCTTTTTTTTCCACTGCAGTGCTTTTCAGTGCTTTCTGATTTATTGCCACCTGTAGTATTAATTTAAGCTTCCTGAGAAGTGTGCTTTCTTCACTAGATTTTGAGGACGCCAGGGATCTGGGGACTGTATGCTGAAAGCAACAGCTTTACTACTACAGCAGAGCTTGATGCTAGGAGCAGGTTGTAAATGATGCCAGTATCACTAGGTTTATTTTTACAGTGCCCATCAGAGATATGCTTGTCTCTCAGAAATAATATTCCTTTCTCTTTCTCTTCTTCATTTATATCTGCCTGGATCTGGAGGATAAGAGCCCCTCTTAGCATTCATGCAAGCAGCCACCATACAAGAAAAACACAACAGATTTATTACAGATGGGTTTATCACTAAACAACACAGCTATAATGTGCTCACTGTTATCCTGCTAGGTGACAGTGCATGTGTTCTGTGTGCTGTTTCCCACCCTGGGTGCTCCAAAGATGTTCATGGAAGCTTAGCAAAGAAACTGCAGAACCGAAGCCATTAAGATACAGCTCCCCTCATACAGAAGAAATAGCTCCTCCTGAAGGCAGAAATGAGGACCTGTGGCTCTTTAAATGAATTAAACTTTCCATGTGTTTACAATGCGTATCAAAAGATAACACTTTTAAATTATATTTAATATAATATACTCACTATATTGAGCCATAAGTCCAGAAAAAAGAAAACCAACCAAACAAAACCATCTTGGCATCACCTAGAGCATGTAATGGACCTCAGTATTCATTGCTGGACTGTGGTAGGCACTGCTTCTGGGCATGGTCTTGGCAAGAGCTCTGCCCATACCACTTGTTTCTCCTAGACAACTTGATTTATGTGCAGATTTCTTCAACATGATGTTTTTACTCGTTTATTTCTATTTCAGGCCTAATCCAAAGCCTGCTGGTATAACTGAACGTGTCTTTCTCACTTCTGTTGTGTCTCCATAATATCACACTTGCATGTCTCTGCAAGAGTCTGGATGTCTGCTTCTCTGGCTTGGCTTAAAAGTGGGCTTATCAGTATCTCAGAAGTTGGGCACTATTGGCATGAATAATTCAGAAAATTTGATTTGGAAGGGAGGCCTAATTTTGCTCTTAACATACATCCCATGAAGCCTTGTTGACACTCAAAGGAGGATCTGAAACATCTGGTGAAGAAGTTGACCTTTTCTATTAAATATGCCATCAAATCCTGATGTCGTTCCTGCAGCTAAACAGGGTATTTAGAAGACCAAAACACTGGTAATAGCTGCCCCTGCTTTAAGGGATAATGCTGGATAACTGACCCTGCACAACAATCAGCAAATCACACAGGGACTTCCCCTACGAAACAAGGTCTACAGGAAACAAACCTCTCACAGTGGGCTACTGTAAAACATGTATGAAAAAAGACAAATATTGGAGCTTTGATAATTTTGTTAGTATCTTAAAAGTGTAAAATTCTTTTCTTGTGATTGAAACTAACAGTTGATTTCAAATAAAAAACTCCTGTACTCAGTGACAGGAACATAAGGTCATCTGGTGGTTATATACAAAGTACAAAGAGGAGCACACACATGCCCAGTAGGGCAAGTCTCTCAATATCAGGAGTGGGTTTATGACTTTCCCAGCGTTTTCTAATGTTATATGTGCAAACATTTATGCTGTGCACACACACACATTTTTATATAGTCTTAAAAATTTCCCTTGGTGATACCTGGGGATTGCTCAGTCTTCTTTCCCACTATTTACACGGACAGTATAAACCATGATATTAATTTGTCTTGGCATTAATTATTGCAAAATATCTCAAAAAAACCCTCTGTTATTTGACACACCTTTTAAAATAATTTTGAACAAGTGAAATATTTCTGTGGAAATGATTAAAAACAATTCTCTTAAATGCTCCCCATGAAAGAGTCTGTGTGTATTCCAGAGAGCCACCTGCTTTTTCCTTTTCCTTCGAGCTGACTGCAGTGGGCTCAGCCCATGCAGTGATTCGATCCATGGGTTGATCCCTGCCCTATCATTGCAAGACTCAGGCTATTGTTTCTCTATTTTGAACAGTTTCTTATACTCAAAGAGTAGAGGAACAAGGGAAAAAATAACTGTGGAGGATGTTTTGTAATTCGATGCATCTTTAGAAGTGTCTCAGCAAGTAAATGTTCTTGAGGTGGTTAATTTCTGAGAGTTACCAGTAGATGCTGAATTACTTTTGTATTTCCCAGCACTGTATTCATCCAACCAACGACAGTCTGAAAGAGCCAGTGTTTGGGAACAGCTGTAGAAATACCTCTTTTAGACTGTGTTGGGACTTTGTGAGCCTCTAAAGACAAATACACCTTTTTCCCTGACTGGTTTACTTAAACTTTAAGAAGCAGAAAATGTTAATTGCTACATGACTTTTTCTGTCCCCATAAAATGTAAAAGCAAATTAGCTAGGGGTTTTGGGGAGATTTTTTTTATTCCCACAGTAAACATCTTGTAATTAATCTCTTTGCCTTTTTAGATAAACCAATGATCTAGAGTAGAATTTACATATGTTAAAGTCTAGATTTCCTTTACATTATCTAGGGACTAAAGAGTGGAAACTCTCAAAAATAGCAAAACAAATGTCTTAATGGTGAGCACTAACATTTAACCAGTTGTTCTTTCCATAGTGCCTGTAGGATATTACAAGACTGTCATGACCTGGTTGTAGTCGGGCATCTCATTTTTGTTCAGACCTAAATGGAGTTTTAGGTAAACCTGCAAGAAGGTGCTTTTCCAAAGTAAATTTTTTAAAGAAACTTTTTGGTATTCTGTAGTAAATATGTTTATTTACCAGTATGTGCAACAACTTATTTCTGTATTTTCACATAATTCACCTTGGGTGTATCACAGAGGTTCTGGAGTTTGTCAAAACAGAACACTTGAGTTTGTTTTTTTTTCTTTTTTTTTTGAACTATTATGTCTTTTCCTACCCAACATTAGAAATAGTTTGATAAGTTACCTACAGTGTATGGAGGTTATTTAACATAAGGAGCTTTTTACCAAAAACTGATGAAGCTCCAAAGGTGAGAAAAATCAGGTGACTGGACAAATCTTTCCAGCTGTATTTGTGCATGGGTTGCACTGTCTGACCTGCTGTTGCATTCATTTGCTTTGAAATATGTGGGTGGTACAAAAACACTTAAAAAATAGATCATTTTCTAACTCTTACCTGGCTTTGTGATACATAAGGGTTGAATCAATATTTTTATTAGGACGTGCAAGTAAAAATCATTTAAATAGAGGATTATTGAACTAGACTGTTCTGTGACCTCAGAGTTAATCGTAATATTCTTAGCTGGAAAAGGAAAGAATCCAGCATATGAACACTAATGGCTAACGCAACGAGTTAGGTCATAAACTTCTTACACATTCATCTGTTGTCCAAATACTATCTGATAACTAATCCTCTTTACAGTATTTTTAGGACCAGCACTGATCTTATACATCATTCTTTTTTTTCTGATGCCATGGAATGCCTGAAATGATCTGTAACCGTTAACAAATATCCAGGAAGAAATAAGCACTTTTGTGGGTTTTTAAATCTAGTTTTTTGTTGGACTATTTAATATAACCAACACATGTGCTATTTCTTTTACTTTTAATATAAAGTATACCCATTTAATTTGCTAGGTAGGAAACACTGCACATGAAGGAGCATGTGCTTTTAATAAGCCTGGCTTGCTTCCACTGGGTGTCCACCTGACCACTTAACATTTTTTTCCGAAGTCCCAGGTTTGCTGATGTTCTGACCTACAATTTTGATTTACTTATTTAATAGAAGTTTTTTGAGAATCCCTATTTTATTCACATAAGCAGAATGCTCTCTGCTAATAATGAACAATCAATCATTAAGAAAGGTGGACACAGCTCTGAGCTGATCCTTTTCTAAAATGTTTATCTAAGTCGACATTTCTGTTTCAGAGGGGGGAAAGCTGAAGCAAAGAGCGACAAGGATGTGTCATATAAACAGGAGGAATATCAGTCTGAAGGCTGCTGGCAAGCTGCTGTGCAAGGTATGGCTGGTTACATTCAGAGAGCACTTACTGGTGCCAGGGGTGGGGTGCTCCTGCAGTGCTGGGTGCTCCTGCGACGCCCCTGCTGTGGTGTCACGGAGTAGTGGTGCCAGGGCAGCCGTGCTGGAGGTGGATCCAATTCTATTCTTGATCCATGAGTGGACCCATCTCCACAGGCTACCACATGCCCCCAGCTGAAGCCACCTCCTCTTCCTCTGTGCTTCCTGCAGCCACACGTTTTCTCCCCCAGCACGTAAAGATGGGCAGCCACCCACTTTGCTCTTGGACCCTCTTGATTCCAGGCATCCTTGGAACCTGAGGCCCTCAAAGCTCGGCAATCCACACTCATCTGGGAGTTCCTCCAAGATATTTCACCATGGCTATGGCAAAGACAAAGAGCAACTCATCACACTACAGTCTTGTTCATACTCTTCCTGGAACACAAAATAGATTAGGCAGGTCCTGCAGCATGGAATAAGATGGGAGATGGGCTGTGGGCTGGGGTAGCTTATAAGTTTTATGGATTGTAGTGACAACAGTTTCTTGGGTTTACAGCCGCAATGACACGTTGATAAAGAGTCATGTTCTGCTGATCAGTTAACATTCAGGCTAGAGAAAGAAGGCTTAGTTTCTCCTCCAGCATCCCAGTCATCTCATAAATACATATGGATTTGATTAATTTTCATAACTGGTAGCACATATGTTTTTGAGAAAGTCAGATGAGACATTTGGTTAACTGTGGGATGACAAAGGGCAAAACCAAGGACTGTTGCTTCAGAACTGGAAAAGCAACAAATACAATTATTTGGACTGGAGAAGAATCTGCTCCAAGCAAGGACAAGCTCCACTGGCAACGTCATGGTAAGCCATGACAAGACTGCATGAAAGAGGGCTTCCAGTTCAGGTAGCTGATTGACTGACTGGTACCAGGGGAATGAAATCGGTACAAGGAGATGAACACAGAGGAGTCTTGACTGGAACAAAACCTACAGGAATGACAGTTCGTGACCTCCACCTTCACCAGCTGGATAACATCTGCTATTGTCCCTATTCCTCAGGTCCTTTCATGTTGCGCTTTCTCAGCGTGCCCGTTTCAGCTGCATCGCCGGCTTTCTGCTTTCTCAGTGCTGCATTTTCACCTTCTGACTCCACAGACAGGTCCTCTTGGGTTGACTCCTCTGCTTCGCTGCAGCTCTCAGAGTGGAATCCAGCATTCTCTGCTATGACAGCAGGATCATCACTCTTGTAACAACAGCAGCACTCTTCAACGCTTTGGCTGTGCTGAAGGTCCCTCTCCTCCTCACTGGTGCCAGTTAACTCATCCTTTTTCTGCATGAAATCATGGCTGGCTCTTCCCTTGGTGAGATGAGATAGCAGGGCTTCATTGCACAGATGCTCCTCATCTTCCATGCCCTCCATTCTTTCTGCCAGCTCCTCTGCAGAGGGCTGGCTCAGGTCAGGGTAGTCTACAAGGATTGTGTCCTGTTTGCGCTTGAAGCAATCGGAACTATCATAGACAGGATAGGTCTCTTCTGGATAACCTGAGGAATAAATGACAGGCAGTTCGAAGTGTTACCAGCACTTAGAATTAGTACTGACTTTAGAACAGCTCTTGGCACTGCCAGTACATGTCATATTTAATGCCAAGTATAGTCACAGTATTAAATCCATGGCGAGGCTCTGCAAAACATGGCTTCTCGGGAGATGACTGGAAAACTCCACTGAGTTTTAGGGAGCCAGGACATCAACCCTGGCTTCCAGGGGTGAACATCTGAGCTTTGATGAAAGCTATGTGAGCGAGCAGGTGAAAATTGCATGCCTTAGATCTTTAAATAGATCCTTCTATTCTGTTTCCATCTACAGATTGACTGATTCATGTTTTGAAGACTTCTGCTATAAACAGCATTATTTATACAGTTGAAAAAACAGCTCTGTCAGTGACTTTGCATTTTGTTTTAGAAATTGCATCATGAACTTGACTTAAAGCTCGAGGCCACTGTTTACGCTTTATATTTTGGATCATTACTGAAAGCTTCTTAAAAAGCAAGGAATTAGGTCTGCATTTAAAATTATGATAGCAGCTCAACTAGGATATCTTGGAAACATTTATGTAACAAGTAAACACCAAGGCACTGAAAGGACATTAAAATAAAGAATTTTTAAAGGACAGTCTTCCTGGAGTTGCCTTTTAAAACACTGGAGCAAGCAAAGAATGACTACTCAAAAGTAAAAACTGTAAGTTATCCTAAACATATTGATTCTGCTTTCCAAGAGTTTTATGATTTTACATGAAATCTAACCCAGCAAACAAAGGGAAAGATATGAACTTCCAGCAGCCAGGACCCAGCAACAGGTGGAGCATACATCAATATTCATATGCCAATTTTGGCAGCAGATAGTGTAGCATTTACAATAAAGGAAATGCTGGATGCCTCAAAATCCATTTTCTTTCCATTATGGTTGGGAAAACAAACCACCTTTTGCAAAGTTTTGAACACTGACTTCTGAAAAGGAAGGACAAAGTTAACAAAAAAATAATGAAAGTTTCTGGGACTGTAAGTAATCCTCATTCAGTTCTCCTCCTCAGGGTAAGGGTAGGAAGGGCTCTTGCTTACCTTCCCAGTCCTCCATGTAAGGAGCTTCTTCAGCTTCCTTCTCAGGAGAGATGCCATCGATGAATTTTCCTTCTTTCATAACTCTAGTAATTTCTCTGAGTTGCTGCAGTAACCTTTTTTCCTGGTCTGTTGTAACATTTTTAGTCCTGCTAGAAAAAATTAGACACTAGAATTCAGTCCATTACTACAAACTGTTACCAGAGTTTGAACCCAACTGTGTGGCCCATCCCAGCAGCACAGTCTGAAGAAACCTGTCTGCTGGTCCACTGGATTTGGTCACTGTTCAACATCTGCATCTGGTCTGCACCTCAGCTCGCTATAAAGGTTTATCCATTTATCCAGAAAGCCTGCAAAAAAAGGTCAAGGAAGGCAGGTACAGGCAACGTGAGAGCAAGGCAAAAGCAACACAGGAGTTATGGTACAAAAGACACTACAGAAAGTTCTGGTCTTTAAAAGACTGGTAGGTGAGACTTAGAGGTCCATGATTGTTTGAAGCACTATAAGAAAATGTAATTCGGAGCCTATGCTACATTTAAAGCAACTTGTAGGGCTGATCAAAATGTCTCAGACAGACATTAGTCTCAAGAGTCTAATGATCCCTAATTAGGACCATTACAGGTATTAAATTTGCAAAGTCTCATTAAGAAATGTCAGTTGGACAGATCATCATGTTATTATAGCACCAACAATGCTGCCTGACAGGGAGGTGAAGGGAGAAGCAGGAAGGAAGATTTAAAAATTAAAAGATGCTACATTTAACTTTAACTTGCTCTTTAGAACCAGAGGGAGAGTGGGAGAGCACTGAGATTTTTATCAGATTAAAAGCAAACTATAATTTTAACTGGTTCTACACTGCTGGTTCTAGTAATTACTACCACTCAGGTAATACAATTACTTAACTGTTCTAAGAAAAATGCTTCCAACAGATAAGATTGTTTTTTCATTACTTTCTCTGGAAAAAGAAGTAGTCTCCTAACAATCTTATGGACAAAAAAAAAAAGAGAAGTATTTGGAGGGTGGTGATCTGAGGTCTACTAACTCACTCAGTAGGTCAGAATAAGAGATACTGGCTGTACTCAGGGGTGAAGATGGTTCTGACATGGTTATGCTTGTTTCACCTTGAGCTGAAATTTGTTCCTGAGCAGGTGTTTGTGTAAGTGCCACTTCAGCCCCCTCAGGGGCCTGAGGCACTACTCTGGTGCTCTTGGATCCTGCCATGTTTGGGGCAGGACCTATTGCCCTTAGCTACTTGGAGAGGGTGGCTCTGGGCATGCACAGAATGCTGAACTGTGGTAGGTGAGGTCAGACAGATGACCTCTGGTGATCTCCAGCCCATCAGATGGACAGATAATCTCCAAGATTAGACAGCTGCTCAGTGAATCTCAGGGGTGAGATAGGGAGAGGGGAGCTGGAAACAGATTAATGGGTTTTGATTTCAGTGATTAGTATCCATCTTTGTTTCAGGTACCTGAATTCTCATGAACTTGAAAAACAGCAGCATCCATCTTCAGTTTCTCCTCCTACTAATTGTTGCAACTAGAGCAGCACTTTAGCAGGTACTTTGTGCTACCCTACGTGTAGGGGAATGATGGTGACACGATAGTTACTCTGCTGAAGGCAGCAGAGTCATGCTAGTTTAAGGCCAAAAAGATGAGCATCACAGAGCTGGTTTGTGCTGGCCCTGGGCTAGGTCTCGTGCACAGCTGCACACACAGCTGTCTGCAGCTGAACTTACCTCAGCAGCAGTGCCACTGGCTTCAGTAGCAGTGATTCAACTGTTTGACTGAGAGAACAAAGCTAAACTTCACTTCTCTGCACCTCCCTGTGCCATTATTTTTCCTCTGTGTGTTTGTAGCTCCAGCACAGCTATTACTTTTCACAGTAGCAATGCTGATGTTTTGTGGAGTCCCACCAGTGCTCGCTAATGGGTACAGTAAAAGATTCTTATTCTTACACTGAGATCAGAACATTTCCTGATGAACTATCCTGACTGCAGTGAAAGGCCACAATCTAAGATGGTATCTCAGGCATGTCAACTGGTATTCTTTTGCTTATGATCTTAAAATAATCATTATTAACATGCAGCTATAGCCCCAAAATGGCATCCCACAGAGTACAGCCTTTCTCTCTCTCCTTGCTCTCTCCACACACCCTCTGCCCCATTTTCTCTGTTTATGGTAAAAGGTCAGTTTTTTAAACTGACAGCCTGGTAAATAGGATTTTTAGAAACAGGTAATCGAGCTCCATTATTTCTAGCTCTTACCTAATTACCTGAAAGTGGCATTTTTTTTACCAGAGAGTAAAATTGTATAATACTCCCATTGAGAAAAACTAAAAGTACTCTTCAATTCAAAGTGGTTCCAAAATAACAAATTTTACAGACAGCGTTGAAAAGAATATGGGTAAGACATCTGTAAGATTAGGTAGGGGAACCTTCTGTACCCATTGTACCACTGTCCCAACACTGCAGCACTGCTAAAAGCCTGGGGAAAAGCAACAGGCATGCTTTTAATGCAGAGAGCCCTATATAACCATCCATCAAGTCTTTATTTCTGGATAATCAAATTCCCAGCAAGGCTCCTCTCTGCTGAGAGATATTAGACTTTAAAGGTCTACATTTAGAAACTGAAGATTCTGAGGTCCCCTTAGTGATAGGATGTGATGATAAATAACAAAACTGTAATTTAAATTTACAACCTGTTGAAAAAGAAGCTGGGAAGAGTGACAGATTTTCTCAGAGATCTGAGCCATTGTATCCTCAGGCACTATGCGCTCCCCAATTAAGTGTGTGCGTTAGGTGACAATTATCTTTGTCCATCTCTTAGTTTAGATTTGGTTGTGTTGCTGAGGACCTGGCCAGGCAGTTCCTTCTTCCTCTTGTTGCTAGCCCTTGCCAATACATGCTCGACCTTATTAAAAGTATCTGCACTTGTACTTTTTGATTGTTTTGCATTTCTGCAAGGGGTCTTCTGTACTTAAAGCTGTAGCAATTCCAACTGGTATGCTGGTTTAAAGGAGGTCTCCTTGGTTGGTAAAAACCAGATCCAAGTTTTTGCCTGCCTGCCTTCTACATCACAGGGCTGGGTAATACTAACTATCCCATTGGAGAAAACCATCTAAAGGTACTGAGAGCTCTTCCAGCCTCACTGCACTCGAGTGCTTTTGAAGGAACACAGAAATGAGCAGGACAAGCCACAGAAGGAAAACAACATGTACACCTACTACAGAAGAAAGCAGAATAAAATCACATAGCACAGTATATATTATTCCTTTGGACAGGATTTCTCTCTATGGTACAGCATAATCTGAGAATAAACTGACCTTCCAAACTCCTCCAGATTTCACAAGCAATGTTTTGGGTTTTTTTAAGAAAATATACAAAATTAGATTGCCTTTGGATTCTAAGAATTCCTATCAGAAGGAGAAAGCCAGGATGAATCCTGGAGGAGTTCAGCAAGGAGGAGAACACTCCTGAAGTACAGAGAGAGGACAGCAAGGCTGGAGCTCAGACCTCAGCACTGTTACCAACACGGTGTGTTATGGTGATAGAGGGGCTTGTGACAATGCAAAACCCATCCTTTGGTTTGGTTAAGAATACTTCACTTGGCAGGCTGGGAGTCACTTTGTCATATCTAGTATAATGGGCCACGCTCTCACCGAGGGTCTTTCAGTTTAAATTTGGGACCAATTTTTTATTTCTCTGACTTTTCTGTTAAAAGGATTTCTGTTTAACTCATATTAATAAATGGAGCTCAAGTAATTTTTGCTGTCTTCCTCTTTCCTTTGTATTTAAATCTATCACCATCCAGATTAAACACGCTCAGCCCTGTATTCTGTGCTCTAATTATACTTTGTAACCATACATTTTATTTTAAGACATTCATCCAGCATTACTGAACCTAATGAGTATCACAATGTAGATTAAGAAAGCTTCAAAGTCGGGGTTTATTTGAAAAAACAGCTACTTGCTCCATCTAGAGGTGCTTTCCCCCTTCTCTTTAAAGAGGCCACATACCAAATTCTTTAGTAGATTCAGATTCTGATTTCCCCTGAGGCCTTCAGATCCATCTATATAAATAGTTCGGCTGGACAAAGAAGGGAAGTTCTACTAAATAGAGGCCCCGAGCCAATAACACAGAGTGGAACAAATACTTGATCAGACCCTAAACCCATTTTCTCAGTAAAAGAATATCCTATCCTCAGTGTCAGCACAGTATGTGGGCAGCTCCTAAGCCTATTTCTAGCAGCTTAAAGGTACATGCAGAGCATTGCACTAGCTCTCCAAAACAGAGAGGAGTAATAGTCAAAATAGTATCCTTCTGTTCCACTAACAAAACCAGGGCAGCTTAGGGGCTCTCCTGCTGGAACCTGGCCTTGGCACCTCATCTTGCTGAGCCAAGTGCCACCTTCATAGTCATGATATTTAAATTTCCAAACATGGCAAAAATGGTCCTATTGATGTGTTGCTACACTCCTTATGAAAAACATAGTCTTGTTTGCAGGGTTTCTTTACAGTGTAGAATAGTGGTCTCAGATTTATAGTAAACAATAATATTTTCTTAAATTCTGATTCTTCTTTTTCCTTTTATGTTTGAAGCAAAGGCATGGATTTACTGGTTACAGGGTGGAACTAAGTTATGGAATGAGATTACTATAGAATTCTGCCCTTAAAGAAATATTTTATGGATATTCTAAAAGGCCTTTACAGAGATTAAAACAGCACTGCCGTTTAGAAAAATAATCCATAGAATAGGAAAATAATATAAAATCATTCAGGATATTACTTTGGTAACATAAGACAGGTTATCCATAGAATAGGAAAATAATATAAAACAAAAGGGCCTCTTAGGAATCATGCAGGATATTACTTTGGTCACATAAGACAGGGTTAGGAAGTTTAAATGTAGATGTTTTATTTCCTGTTTACAGATACATGGTACTACCTTCCAAATAACGCCCCGTACAAAGGGGAGGGGAAGGAGAGATGCTTTTCTGTTTAAGGAAAATGAACTTGGAAAAAAGTATTTATTTTAGATATAGACACTGAAAAGAGAAAAAGTGCAGAACAAGAATTGTGATGTGCAAATTCTAGAGTTTTTAGTAAGAAAAATGCTATTTTAGTGTAGCCAGTGTAAGAAAGTTTAATATCTAATCAGAGCAGGTGCTCTCTTTAAAATGCAGTAATTTGAAAGATACCTGTCACAGTTAGGTCCCACTCTGTTGATTAATTTTTCCATAGCTTCTTCTGTCTCTCTCAGTTTTTCCTGGAGTTGAGTGAGCTCGTAGTCAGCTGTAAAACAAAATCCCAAGATCTGTAGATCGGAGCTTTGAAAATGTGTGTAGGCCCCACTATCCCAGGTAGCATATGCTGTACCAAACCAGACTGGCTGTGAGGAAACTAGAATATGCAGCTTAAGGAGTTCTACCAACTTCTCATGGTAGAAGAAGGTGAAGACTATTGCCAGTGGTAAGAGGACCCACAGGAAGCACCTTTCAAAGGCTCCTGAGCAACTTCCCAGTTAGCAGAGTGAGTGCACCACTGGAAATGCCCTAGAGATTAAAATTAGGGAAAAGAAAATATCTTCCTTTTCTCTTTCTTTCTTTTCTTTTTCTTTCTTTCTTTCTTTCTTTCTTTCTTTCTTTCTTTCTTTCTTTCTTTCTTTCCTTCTCTCTTTCTTTCTTTCTCTCTTTCTTTCTTTCTTTCTCTCTTTCTCTCTTTCTTTCTCTCTTTCTCTCTTTCTTTCTTTCTTTCTTCTTTCTTTCTTTCTTTTCTTTCTCTCTTTCTCTCTTTCTCTCTTTCTCTCTTTCTTTCTCTCTTTCTCTCGTCTTCCTTTATTCAAAGGAAACTACAATGATTTACTGACTACTCCAGAATTAATAGTTCTTATGGACCTTTCCTGTTAAGTCCTTGGGAACAGAGACAAAAAGTCACTTGAGCATTTTGTAGCAAGTCTGAGGTTTGAGAAACCACATCTTTATCAAAGACAATAAAGTTCACAGGCTTGCTGGCACCCACCCCTGCACAGGTGAGCCAGGGCCAGCAGGTCAGCCATGCTGACTGGGATGAACAGCAGCCAGCCATGCTGTGTCTCTGACATGGCATTTCCACAGTTGCACTTTTTTTATAAAAGAAATGTCTATAGTGGAACAGTAGCACACAGGCATGCGTGCAGGAACACCTATACTGGCTTTAATTTAGGCAAAAGTTTTAACATTAAAGATGCAACAGCATGGATGGCAATGAAAATGTTTGAGCTGCTTGTTTGGCTTTTGTAGCTCACGCTCAAAGTCCTGTAGCTGAGCCCTTGTTGTTCCCCACCCCAGCCCAAAATGAAACCAGCCTGGTTTCCCAAGTGCTCAGCTGCTAGAGGCACACC
>NW_008622370.1:5496-10006 GCF_000691845.1 Merops nubicus | reverse complement strand
CAGCAGAATGGGTCCCCCCAGCCACAAGCACCCTGCTTTGCAAAGCATTCTCTGTTCTGCAGAGAGTGCCCTTCATTAATGTGTCCCTGATGTCATTATTTTGCATGTCCGAGAGTTTAAAAATAGGGGAGGGGAAACTGGCAAAGACAAAGGAAGTTACTCCCGCCAAGCCACTGTGTAAGTGGTGACTCAGTCTCCAGGTTCCTAGCCCAGTGACTTGGTCCCTGCTCTGCTACAGCTTGCAATGAATGCTTCAGGAATACAAATGAAGAGCTCTAGAAACAGGCAGGATAATTTTCATCACTAGTTCTTTGGGTTATAATGATGGTAAATGTTTAGCTTACTGCAAACTTAGTTTCTCTTTCCAAACGTTAGAGAAAAAATACAATTACCGTTGCTAATAAATTGCACAAAATTGCCAGGCACAATGCAGTACAAGTGCACTGAAAATACAATCTATAGCAATGAGTACATTAGGTATTCCTAATATACACATTAATGTCAAGATAATTACAGCTATGTTAAGAGAATTACCTTACTGCTAGCATTTTCTATAAAGCCTTAAGTACTTTTCTTTCCCGTTACACTTTAGCCAGCTAAACATAACACATTTAAATACTGTTATGGTAAGGACTCATCCATTCTTCAACAGTAAGCTTATTAATTTATCTAATAAATGGCTACAAATAGTTGAATCTATCGCACCGATGCTTAGGTAAAATCAAAATAACATTACAGAATACTGTTTTCTTTCTTTATTGCACTTAGGAAAACTTCAAACTTTGCAAAAAGGGAAAGGAAAAAGTAGGGAAGTGCCTGGTGATGGCTTAAAATTCACAAATTAAAAAAAAAAATGAAGCTAGCTTTTAATAACATCTTTATAAACTATTACTAGAATACTATGGATTATGGAATAATTACAGATGGACATCCTATTATTCCTTCTTAATCTTTAACTACATAGCTTTTCAGCAAATCCGTACAGTTAATTCAGTGAACTTCATGAAAGGCCATTGCCTCCAGAGGGGCTTGGGATCAGTACTATCACAGAGTCTCATTAGCTGAATGAGATTAGAGAGTAACGGTGCAGTAATTCACTTTAACTCATTGCAGCACAAAAGCTTCTGGCTTGTTCTTTACAGGGGGGGACGGCAGCTTTACAGAACTCTAAAGTCCCCAGAACCTGAAGAACCCAGCTGGACCATGCCTCTGCAAGAGTCAGCAGCTACACAGATATGCCTCAGAATTCATACTCACTGATTTTCCTCTTCATGTTTCCAGGTGCCACAGGAGGGCATTTCCGCTCTCCAGCAGCAGTTTTTCCCTTGGAAGCCAGCTGATGAGTGAAAAAAAAGATAACCCTTCTATGAGTTACCAAAATAGTAATATATAAGCCCTGAAGGCAATAGAAAAAAAAAGGATAGAAATGTAAAATGGACCATGCCTCTGACCACTGAAAAGAGTAACCACTGAAAAGCATGGCCAGCAGCAATAACAGACACCCATGAAAGATGCCTGGGAGATCTTGCCAGCTGGAGACTCCTGAAAGACTCTTGGAACAAATGATATTTTTAAGCATAGTGAAAGCTCAACTCATAAAAAATAACTTTGTTTTAGAATAATTTATCTGTTCCATTCTTCTGCATATAGGAGGGGGAAAACACATTGGGCAATTATTGTGACATAAAGGACAGGTTCTAAAGACATTATGTGTGACCCTGCTTGTCCCTCCTGCAAGGCTTCCTGCCATCACTCCGTACCAGCTTTGTGCCTGCAGCAAAGACACTGGCTGGCTTTATACAGGGGCTGCAGGCCATCTATGGCTTTCATCTTTGTGCTTGATAAGTTCACCCAATTCCCTTTGTTCTTGCCTCTCTCTGTCCAGAGCAGGCTCAACTCTGTGGACACTGCTCAATCTGGATCCAGGCCCCACTCTAAGAAACTTTTCCAGAAGTCCACGTCTCACTCCTCCCACACAACTGACTGGGGTCACCTACATGCAAGTCGTGTGTATGTAACAGAAAGCTATGAGAGGTCAAATCATGAGTGAACCACTTGAGAGGAACTCGGGCTGTGCTTTTTTAAACTAGCTTTCAAAGAGTTCCTCAGCTGGGTTAGTTCCAGTGTTGTCAGCACAATCTTACAAATCCCCATTCTCCAACAACATGGTGTTTCTGTTCCAGAAAGTTTGCAGCAGTGTACTCACTCCCTCCCACTTTAAATGCAACACAATATGTGACATGTACCATATATATAATATGAAGTCACCCATAATAGGAAAGAATACTATGTGTACATTCAAAATTAATATAACATTAACCAGGAAGGGGGGGAAAAATCCTTAAAAAAAATGTAAGAGGTCAGAGGCCAATACAGGATCACAACAACCATCCCTGCATCCTCAGCTACAGTGTTAGCAATAGTGAAAACCACAGCATACATTCACCAATCTTTCAATCACCAGTCAAAGGTCCAGCATAGGTAGTTTTGAGTTTTTTTTGGTAAGCAAGGCTGAAATGGAACCAGGCACAGAAATGAGACTATCACTTCTCGCCTACCTTTTCCTTTAGTTATTTCCCTAACTTCAATTTATGTGGGGCTTACCTTAAATAAAATGTACAGGATATATAAAAAGATGCCAAATCCATATATAGGGATGATCTGTCCCACGAGACCTCTCCCAGTTCCACCAGCGCTTCCACCAGCACCTCCACCTGCCTTGGCTTTGGCAACTGCTTCAGCCAGGTGAGACCTTGGGAAGTGCGGGGCTGCTCTGCTGTCGGGGGCAGCCTGGAGATGCATCCTCGGTGGAAAGCGACCCGGCTTCCCTGCGAAAAACACACCACCATTATTTTTCACCTCTGACTTTTCTTCTATGACTGCAGTCTGCAAGTGCAGCAGGTGCAGCTGACCTGTGTTTTCTACTTTCTAATGCACCACCACTGATGAATAAAGTCACTAGTTGGACCGGACTAAGTCTGTGAACGCAGTCCTCAGCCACTTACTATAAGCAGTGATTGGAGTTAGGTATGCACAATTACTCCCTTGAGTTTCAGAGGAAAAGCTGGCATGGCAATTAACAAAACACAGATTTTTTAACAGGTATATACACGTCCAAAGACCCCATGAATCAACATCCCTAACAGGATGAAAACCTGAACTCTCACTTCTGGTCATCTGCGCAGAAAAGCCCCAACAACATCCATCTGCTGCCGTGAGCCTGAGCTTCCAGCAGTGTGCAAAGGCACATCAAGGAGTAAACCACTACCCATCCAACATCCTGCTACACAACTGCAGTGTCTGCACACTACAGGTTTTTGGCTAGTGCCAGAAATAGTAGCATTTTACCTGATTTTACCTAGTGAGTAATGAAAAACAAAAGTGGTGGCACCTCAAACTGTTCTCTTTAAAAAGGTATTAGGTAAAGAAACCTAAGAGAAGAGATTGAATGTATCTTGACACATACTAACTTTGGCTTTTTAGAGGGAAAAATGTGGTTCCTAGCTGTCAGAGAGGCAGAGATCTGGACTCTGCTCACCAGTGCTGCAGCAGCCTGTGTGCACACAGGCACCCCAATTCCTGAGCACAGAATATTAGAGTAAATATGTATTAGGAGGTGATATTGATAATTTGTAAAGTTCTGCTATTAGAATCACATTTTTCTCCTAGGTGATGGTGTATGTTCTTGGAGTGGTGTAGGCTTTGGTGAAACTGCCCAGGTATGCCACCACTGACCAAACCCACTCTCGGATTTGCTCAGGATTAACTTTGAGGAAGCTGTTAATATGCACTTCAATTTTAGTGAATTATTCAAAGCCTGTGATGGAAAGCAGGGCCTCTTATTTACAATAAAGCCCCACTGCTCCAGCAGAAATGCCTTGTAGCACTAGGTCACTGTGGAAACAAGCACCATGTTCTGTAGAGAGCAGTATCACTGAGGTAAGGGAAACAGCAGGGTAGATAAACCTTTGTAAAACATCTTACACTCATGCAAATATTCTTTATAAAAAAAAAAAAATTTACAAAGTTGGAACAGTATTTAAAGGGAATATTTTTCTAAACTATCCACAAGGCCTAATTTGTGCTTTAAAAGATGCAATTTAATTAAAGATAAACAGGCCAAAGGGACAGGCACTAGTCATTTAATTATCTAAAGGGGAAGTTCATAGCTCCTAGTTTTAAATCCTCCCTGTTGATTTGTAAATCATAATTTCCTTCTTTTGATAATGATTTCCTTACTTTTAAAAAATACTATTTTTCCATAGCTTTTGATTGTGAAGAACCCATGCATACTATAGAGGAAACCTGATGGCACAGGTGACATAAAAGCAACCTGTACATAAAGGTGTCAGACATACACACCAGCAGGTGATGTGACTGGCTTCTACATTTCCAGGGATGAGACAAACGACTTTCAAATGGAGACAACAACATGCTCCCCATGGATAAAATCGGGAGACACTTCCATGTGAGCACAGAAGGGCATGTGCTGGGTCCTTCCTTGCTGCCA
>NW_008622370.1:0-5465 GCF_000691845.1 Merops nubicus | reverse complement strand
CAGCAGGACCTTTTACAAGCTGTGGAAAGGGCAGAGCATCACTTCCCTGTAGCTTTGAGAGGTGTCACGGTGCTGCTCTGCTTTTGAGCCATTTCTCCACTCCCCTGTGAGAGCCTGAGGGCTGCCCTCCCCCAGACCTGACTGCTGCATGTGCTAACTCCACCGAATACACCCTACCTCAGCTTGCAATCTTTTTACCCAAGGTTTACTCAACACATTTAATAATTTGTGAGTTTAATGCTTCAAATCAACTTTTCAAACCAGCTACAGGGCAAGCACAGCAGGTTTGTCAAATCCTGTCCCTTCAATAGCTTTAAGTCCAAAATTGAAATTATGCCCCAGGTAACGTTTGTGTTGTTTAAGAGACTGTAGGTTTCTGAATGCAGATTAAGCCCTTAATAGCAGCATCAGACTAGAATTACTGTGGATTTTTTAATCTTTTAACAATATTAACACTCAACTGAAAAAAAGCAAATCCTAAAAAGTGTGCTTATAGTACATCCCAATACAGCAGCCAGGCAGCTGATAATATTCAGACCAGACAAGTATCTTTTTTTTTCCAAGACAGCTGTTATATGTTCTGCCTAGTGGGGTTTAGGAGTCACTACTGAGTCCAGCTTGACTATGAAGTTATTTAGACTTAACTTTTAGTCTAGATAATATGTCTTTATGCAACATCTGACAAGCTGTAAAATCCTGGAATACATACACACACATATAATAAAAAAAGTTTGACATATCGTACCTATGGGCTGCTGCCACATGCAGTTGGCAGTCCATTCGTCAGGAGGTTTACAACACATGACTTCATTTGTAAAACGTGCGTGTGCCTCAGACCCCAGGGAGTGTAGGAGGAGGGTTACAGAGGGGACACGGCACTCTGGGAACCACATGTGACTTGTCCAAGCTGATAGTGAGGTGAAGGATGCTGTTCTCACCACTCCTCAAATCTCAGCCAAGCTGCTCCTCAGAGGGGGACAGCACCCCCAGGGCTGCTTGTGCTCTGCAGGAGGTACACTGCCTTTTTCTTTGTTTCCATCCCAAACCCACGGTTATGTCTCTTGGTTTGGAAATGCTAAGACTGCGTTTTTTTCCCCAGGATGACATTTACTATTCTTTACTGTGCCTGCAAAACCAACCAACCAAAAAAAGATAGCCCAAGAACCACCCAGTCAGGGGTTTTTGGAAAAGCTTTAACTGAAAAATGTGAGAGTGGGATACAGAACTATCCTCCTGCCCCAGCAATGCAAATGCCTGTTCTCAAACCTAGCTACAAACTGTACCCTGACTCCCACGTCTAGGGATGCTTAGGTGCCATTTACATTTTCCTGGTAAAATCTTAATCTGAACTGTTCCTGAAGTGTTCATCTTTCTGTCAGTGACTGAGAAAGAAAACCACTGCTTTCTCAGACAGTACCAGCAATCAGAAATTAAATATGCTTCTGTGAGAACCAGAACTCAAGAGTCTCATACGTTTTTCTCCCTGCTCTGTTGGACTTGATATTTAAAGATGTGTGCTCTAAGCAAAGCTTCTGCTAAGCAGGATCATAGAATCATAGAATCCTTTAGGTTGGAAGAGACCTTTAAGATCATCAAGTCCAACCATTGAGCCATTAGGGCTCTAAAGTCCTCTGCTAAAACAGATCAGAATCTGTCAGGGTTGGAAGGGACCACAAGGATCACCCAGTTCCAACCCCTCTGCCATGAGCAGGGACACCTCCCACTAGATCAGGCTGCCCAGAGCCTCATCCAGCCTGGCCTTAAAGACCCCCAGGGATGGGGCCTCAACCACCTCCCTGGGCAACCCATTCCAGGGTCTCACCACTCTCATGGGGAAGAACTTCTTCCTCACATCCAGCCTGAATCTGCCCACTTCCAGCTTTGCCCCATTCCCCCTCGTCCTGTCGTTACCTAATAGCCTAAAAAGTCCCTCCCCAGCTTTCAAGACTCCTCTGGTGGATGCCAATAAAGAGACATTCAGACTGAAGGCTCTGTCTCAGGACACTTGAATCAATCTTTAGCCCCTTTCAGCAGTGTATTTTCATAAACAATTTATTTTCTCTCTGTCCAATGAGAGGAATTGGCTAAAGGGTTCTAAAACTGGAAGTGGCAACAGACAGAAAGAAACAGACTCCATGATATCTTTTTTAGACTGAAAATGCCCTCCTAGGTTTTCTTGCATAGGTATCATGTAGCTTAGAATAATCTACAGATAAACTGTTTTCTGACATTTAATAACAATTCTCTTTCAAGCCACTCTATTATTTCTACTGCTACTCTTTAACACCCCGTAATTCCCCAGCACCTCTTCCTACAGAGAGCCCAGGTAATTAATCCTTTTTGCTAGAAGCTCACATTCGGTTTATTGTTGAGGCCATTCTCTATTTCAGTATATACACAAGGCCCGTGTTTCAGCTTTTTTTACAAGTGCAGTCATTTATATTTTTCTCTTCTAAATCTTTTTATAAATACTTCTTATTCTGTCAGAGAGCAACATCAAGATGAACTGGACGAACATTTACAAAATAGCTCTAGCTGTGTTGCAAACAACACAGCTTTAGAAAACTACCCATAAAATGGTAGAAGGAATAACAGCCCTGAAATCCCTCCCTTAAAGCACCACATAGGTGTTTTAAATGGGCACAGACAAATGCTTAAACATTTGTTATTAAGCATTGCAGGTGGAGATTAAAAAGGAAAACACAAAAGCTACCCAAAACAGAGAGATCTTGGTTTCTTAAGTAAGGATGCCTGCAGGCAGCTGACGTGTGCATTGCACAAATCCAGCCTGAGCAGAGGCTCCCCCTCCACAGTCGTGCATCTTTCTTGTACAGCTGATGCCACTTGCTTGTTGGTAATTGAGACATTCTAGAAACCTCGTCTTGGAATTGTAACATTTTTCTTAAATTACCAACTTAGAGAGTAGCTTTATAAAATATACAGCTTATACTTATGAACACTACTTAAAAGTACTTTTTAAACTGCCAGTAGCTCTTTTTCTCTTTTCCAAAAGATTAAAAAAAATTCTACTGCCTGTCCATGAAGTAAACTAGAAATGTGATACACTGACAGTAAATTCTTTGAATAAGTTCTCTTATATACATTAAACTATTACTGCGAAAAAGAGCAACCTTCCTGTCTGAAAGATAATACTGACTTCTCTAGTGCTATACCCACCATTTTCCTAAAAGAGATCACTGAAAATGGCTTTATTAGAGAAAGTGCCATTGCCATGCTCAAAGTCTGTTTCAGTAAAAAGCCTTCTGGTAACACTGAGTTCTAACAAATGGTAGTAAACTTTAAGAATGTTTTATTCAGAAGCAGTTTGCCCCCAGACTACAATAAGCACTTTATTAGCTTCAAGAATGACATGATTACTTCAAGTCCCTGAAACCTCTGCCAGGTAGCTGCAGTTACCAGCTCACTGAAGAGGATGACTAATGGCAGAGATATGAATTGAACTGTTCAATCAAGATTTATTCTTCCAATAAAAAAATAACTTCAGCTGAAATAAAGTTTGGTCTACAGAGCAGGTGTAATGAAATTCTGGCTATCCAATTGAAAATATGGACTATAAATTCTCATCTGCAACAGCTGGGCTGAGGTGAGGTGTTCTGTCCTCAGCCAGAGAGAGGTGCTGGGCTGCAGCAGAGGAGCACGGTGAGCTCTTGTGCTGCACACTCCAAACTTGTGGGCTGCTGTCATCTCCTGCAGGACAGTGGAAAGCGTATTCATCCTACATACTGACAATGGAAGGAGTATTTATGTTGCTTGTTCTAAGCATTTAACTGTGGCTTATGACAGTACTGCTTAAAGCATGCTGTGTAGAACAGGTATGAACATCAGAGAGAGATGCTACTGAAAATAATTTTGGGGGAAGTTTTTGTTGTGTTGGTTTTTGGTTTGGGTTTTTTTTTTTTTTTTTTTTTTAAAGCTAATTTTTCTGTCAGATCAATTCAATCTAGTCCATCCTGCAGCCACAGAAAGGAGTACCAGAACATTAAATGGCAGCTCCTGAAGAGTACACTGAGATGGGAAAATTGTTTGTCAGCATCCAGCATTTGATGTCACTGTGGGATCGGAGCCTGGAGTTGCATCAGGGCAGAAGTTAACAGAGAGCCAGTACCAGCTCTCACCTCTCTCACTGTCCTCACCGAGCCCCTATGCTCTTGGGACCTTTGTGGTGCCCAGCACTGTGCCCCCACAGCACTGCTCTTCACGTGCAATCAAAAAAAAACCCAGTTACCAATCAGGTTTCAGTATGAAGTGGCTCTGCCATGGCACTATAAACCTGTACATCTACAGTGCTGATGAACCTGCTGTGAGCCAGCAAAAGCAGGACACAGGAATAACCACAAAACCACAAATGAAATGTGGAGTAAAGTTCTTTTCATTACCTTACCAACTGGCAGATAGTCAAGGCAATACCTGAAGAGAGGCACACAAGTGGGGACACGGGCACCACGGAGCTCAGTCCATGCTAGAGGACCCCCAAGCCTGCTGTTTTCACCCATGTATCGGGGACTCAGGCAGGCACAGTTTACCACTGTGCTCTCATCTCCCCCACAGCAGGGCAGGAATCTCAAGCATGTTTGATAGAGTGCCTCAAAACCTATCACAGACCTATATTATGTAAACACAGATGTTCTACTTGTCAAACACACAGGACTAAACAAGCGTTAGTAGATGTTCTTCTACAGCTCAGCTGCAAGTCCCTTGACCATATTCACACTCCTCCTTACTGACCTTCCCTTACTACAACCTATATTCAAGTTCTTAAGACCAAGAACACACAGCAACCATGGAAAGGAAGCCATGGTATAGAAGTTGTTACTTCAGTTCAACATACAATTGTTTCAGCAGTAGCTTCAGCCTGAATGTCCTTAAAAGCCCTGGTAAATGAAATCACCGTCACTGAAGTGTACAGCCCAGTAAGCACCAGGGTGTTGGAAGGGTGAAGATAGTCACCAAATGGCGAGTCCCAGGGGGACAGCATCCAACACAACCTTGACATTTGCTTACTTTCACCAGCCTCACCTCTGGCTGGAGGGCTGCCCTGGGCAAATGCTCTCAGCCAAGACCTGGGGCTACGATACCAGCTAGTTTTGTCAAGTGCCTTGGAAAGAAAACCCTACAGCAAGAGGCAACGGGACATAAAATGAATGGGAGATGCTTGTATGAACCTGTTCCTCTACAATGTAAGGGGGCACATGCAGAGTGGGAGGGCAGGCAAGGACATAGCTCAAGGGATTGCACGGACAGGACCAGGGTCTAAATGTCATCATGTAGCACATTTTTATGGGAATCTGGTGCATGACAGCCAAGTTTAAAGTACCGGAGTAGGAAACTAAACAATGAAGGTGATTCAAATGAACTTTTATTTCATACACATCAACAAAGCACTCCATACAGAAAATAGCAAAATAATGAAGCTTTCAAATAAAATACGATGTTTCACAATGGGG
>NW_008622369.1:278831-289397 GCF_000691845.1 Merops nubicus | reverse complement strand
AAGGATTCTATGATTCTATGAATTGTTCTTTAATGTGATATCTTCATGCTTCCCTAGATTTCTCAGTGCTGAAATTATTTCTTACTTAGTAAACAATACTTGTTAGTGAATCTTTGTTGTTTTGGTACTTAGGAGCTTTTGTTTTGATTAGGATGTCTTCTAATAGCAGAGTTCAAGATCAAATGTTGACCTTCATAGCCATAGTTCAAAGTCATCTGATGCAGTCATCGTGTCACAAGTCTTTAGCCTATTCAGCACACTCAATTTGTTGTAAATACTGCTTTGGTAGAAATGTGGCCAAGTTTTCCTGAGGGTCACATACACAAGAGTTAGACTTCTGTGCTCTAGCTTTCACTTCTGCCTGAGATAAGTTCACTCCATCAGAGATCTTTGTGGAAGTAATGGTGCCTGAAATCCTGCATCAATAATTCCAGGTTTCTGAGAGGGACAGCATGAACTAATCATATTCTGACAGTTGATTGGTAATTGTCCTCCTAGGAGAGGTGGCTGGTTCTTCAGAATACAGAGTCAAAAATGTTGTGTTTGCCATTTGAGTACGTTAAATCATTAATTGAAACTGTGGTTTGGTATAAGAGCAGTAACAAAAAGATGAACTTTTTCTACTGGGGCTCATTTACCTGTGATAATATCAAGTTTTGGGCAGGCTATTTTTAAAAGCAGGCTATTAGCAACTTCTCTGATCTGCTTCTTGTTGCTGCAGGGGATGCTTAAAAAACTTTGGTACCATTCAGTGGTGTTTGTGTTTCTTGTGAAATGGTATAGTGTCTTAGGAATATTTTCTAAACAGTGCATTGGGAGTAACTGGGGATATTTATCCAGTCAGTTTCTCAGACACAAAGGTTTTTTAAGGTAAAAGTCAGATTTGTCTTGCAAAGCAAATAACTTGGCAAAGAGCTGGAAGGCAGCAACTGAACTCTCTCAGTCTGTAATTCTATTAGTTCTGTTCCTCACCAAGAAAGAACTCTTTTTTTTTTTTTTTTAATCATGGACAAAGAGTAGTTTCCTCAGCTTCCTAAAGAGGGATTTTCTTCTGTCCTCAAGTAAAGCCATTATCTGTGATTTTATAAGAATTTCTAAAATTCATGCCATATAGCTGTACAATCTTACTTTGGTATAGTTCTTTTCCTGAGTTTGCTAAGACCCTCTATTTTCATGCTGTTACAGCAAACAGGGTGATTTTCAGTAAAGCTGGGAAGCTCCCTTCCCTCCCCTGCTTCCCTCCTACTATCAGTGGCAAGGAGATAGTAACTTTTGCTTCACTCTTCCAGGAAACCTGCTTGTAAACAGATGTATTTTGCTCCTACCCATTGGTCAGCTTTTACTGGGAATGCAAACAAACTGGTTTTGCTATTTTTATGCTCAATAGATGGGCAACTTCTGCTGGAGTGACATTTGCTTGACAAATAGGAGTTCAGTGTAACATGGTGCCTTCCTACACAACTATTTGTCCCTCTGACCTGTTTGGACTATTCATCTGTTTTTTGAACTGTGTTTTTTCAGAAAACTTTAAACATCACATTTAATTGCATGTGTATTTTTACCATAAACATTGTTCTTCCCAAAATGAGGAAGGTATTTGGGTTTGAACTGACCATGTAAAGATAAAATCATAATGGATTTCAGACTGACTGATAAGGATTAGTGACTGTATGAAGCTGATTATCTTCAGTGAGGTTTATCTCAATGAATAATGTGTTTAACATTCAGAAGGAACTGAAGAAACAGGTAAAATAACCTGTGAAGAAGAATTAGACTAAGTTGATACTTCTGTGGGAATAGTTCCTTAGCTAGTTCACAATTCTGTAGTGAGGAAGGGTGGGGAATATGGAATAAAGGTCTGATCAGGTGATGTTAAAGCAGCTTTCTTAAAATATACATAGGAAATGGGGGAGAAAAGTGGAAAATGGTACAAAATGAGGGTTACATAATCTAGATTGTTGGCAAACAGGAGCTGATGTTATTAATGAAATATATGTGGTGAGAAGCCCTGAGAATAAGGGGAAGGTCATGTACGTTAGAACTAAAGAGAGATCCTACCAATTTTTAAGTGACACTAAGGATGTATATTTACTATACATGTATATTTATTATACATGCTTAGTATATCTGATACATGGATATACATGTATAGAAGTCTGCCAGCTTTTTTAAATGCCATAGGCTGTGATAATAATCAATGGACATTAAATTTAACAAATCTTGGAATGCTGAGAAAATTCCATTGGATCAGGAGAATGCTGTTACTGGGTTACCACTCAAAGAAACAATAAAGCCAACAAAGTACTATGCTTCAACCTGCTGATATGATCAGAAGCTCTTTTTATCCTAGACAGGACTGTATGTATGCCAGACAAAAGGTATAAGAGCTTAATTTATAGTCCTTAGAGGAAATTGATGTTGATAATTCTGGAAAAAGCATCTGATGTTGCTTGGGCTTATCCAGCACTGCCAGTCTGGTTTTTATGCTCTTTCTGAAATCCTGACTGATGGTCATGGGGCAGGTGGAGTGCTGCCTCTGTAGAATGAAGGGTATGTACAGCCAGGGATCCTGGGAGCAACAGGGAAGAGAATATTTGCTTTCAAACAGCTCCCAAGCACTTTCTGTGGTAAGGTTAGTAACTGAAATGTGCATTGTATGGGTTGGATAAATTCTGGAAGAAGATGGCTGGATGGTTTCCAGCTCTAGCCCATAGCCTCAGCATTGATCTCTCTAAATCATCCTCTTGCAGTAACAATACAGCAATTAGTGGTCTGGGGAAACTGTTGGCATCTTCATCAGTTTCTTGAAAAAGTTATGCGTTCATCTTATTTCCAGTTTTGCAGAAAGAAAATTCATAATAAAAATGAAAACATTTTGTGTTGTATTAATCAGATGTGTTGCAAATGCTCTAATATCAGAATCTGGAATACCAACAGAGTGGGATTAGTTTGTAAAATTAGTCAAACAGTATAAGTTGAAAATATAGAGTGTGTCATTGCCCATTTGGAAGTCAAGGTCAAGTGAACAGAGTTTAGAATACAGAACATGAAATGAAAGAGTTGGCTTTTTAAAATTTATAACTTTTGAGAGTTATGTGATAACTCTCAAATTATTGATGTACTTTTTGAGCTCGAGCAGTCCTGTTGAATATTATAACTCACTGTGAAACCACACATGCTCTTGTTTTGTACTTTTAAAATTGATAATGCTAATGTATGAATAGTAAAATATTTATCTGCTTACTTTTTCTTCTTTTTTTTTTTTTATTTTGCTTTTAAAAGCAAAAGTTGTTAAAGGCACAGTTCAGGGGCATTTGCAGCAAACGATTATTTTCTGTTTTTGTGTTTTCTGATTTGGTACCTGTATTATTGCCATTGTGATTTTCTGATACTGAAGACACTTCAAACTGGATGGCAACACAGTTTATCCATCTCAGTGTATTTTAGATACTACTATTACTAGAGAGAGGGCAATTAGAAAATAAGTGTAATAGTACAATATCTCTTCAATCTAACCATGCTTTATGCATAGGGTCTTGTCTGACCCTGCCCAATTCCCATCAGAGGGAAGATGCTCTTGCATATAACGTCTGATAGCTTTTTCAGAAAGAGGCAGATACTGGCAGAAATCATGGAGTAAGTGGGTATTCCATAAATTGATATATGTTGTGAATGGAGGTGGAAAGTAAGAGTAATTTTTAGTATGCTTATAGGAGTAGGGAGGGAGAATGGAGATATAACAGCATTTAAAGGAGAGTGCTTAAAAAAGAGGAAGGCTGGTGAGCAGTGCAGCACTGCCTAGCTCTGTGGAAAGGGATCATTAAAATCAGGTAAGCAACCCAAGATGTTCACTTCTTACCATTTTATTCAGTTAAATCTAACAAGCCTTGAAAAACCATTCCATCAGATTGAACTGCTGGCAACAGAGATGCAGAATGTACCTTTTTGCGGTAATTCTGTAGTGTGTTTTGGGGTAAGGATGCCTGTAACCTATTTGTGTACATGCTTACTGCCCCTTAGTGAAGAGTTAAACCTGCCTTCTGCTGATATAGGCAGGCCTATGTCATAGAGACAGAGCTTGTTAACATCTTAAATAAAGGTAACATACACTTTGCTCCTCTGAGTACTGGAAAAGTCTGGAGTGTGTTGTGCTGTAGTAAGAGATGTGAAAAGCTGGTGAATGGGGCTCAGATTTTGAAAGGAGTTTCAGGGAGTGCTGTGTTCAGTTCTCCATTTGAGCTTTATTTAAAATAAAAGTTCCGACTCCCTCTGGCACCTGTTTAAAAACAAACTTCTGCTTGATGACAGGGGATGATCTTCCTGTGTTTAGACTGCTCAGAATAAAGGCTCAATCACTGTAAGAATTACCTATTTAACACTTTGAGTCTTTGTATATATAGGCTGTGGTAGGAAAAATTATAATGTTTATTAATGAAGTAGTATTTCAAAGAAAGTGTATGATACACTTAGTGCAATCAGTCTGAAAAATGTATTAGACTCACTATGGAAATCTGGAAGAAAAATACGAGAAATCTTACAGAGCAAATTTCAGAGGCAGAAGTTGTGCAGTTAGCACTTCTCCCATCCTCTCAAATTCTGCAGTGTTTGGGAATTGTAGAATAGAATTTCTTTGAAACTCCTGGTAGGAGCAGATGGAGTTCTTTTCCAAAGTTTTATAACAGGATGGCGATTTCCAGTGAGATTCAGTTGAATTCTGAGCTGGCGTAAGTGGGTTTAATGCAGAGCATTGCATTATTTAGTATTGTTTCCTGGCGTGAGGTGTTTTGAAGTCTGCAGAGATCTACGCTGTATTAAAAATAGAAATGAATGAAAAAATATGGAGTGGTTGCATAGGAAATGCTGTTTAAGCAGTTAATATTGCTTAGAGGTATTTAAAGGTTGGTGATATTAAATGTTTATGTGTTGCAGAGAAACTTGAATGTTACAACTTCTGCATTAATTTACTATGTGTCTGAAGTCCAGGGAGAGAGGTTTAACACTGGGGGCCTTTTTCATTAGGACATGAAGAAGGGCATGAATATGTTGTATGAAGGACACTTGGGAGCCCCAGGAACATGCAGCTGGAGGCTGCCTCCGTTTCCCATATGGACCTGGGGGTCATCACCCATCATAAGTGGGACTGAGCAAAGGCTGGAGACTGTTAGAGGAGCTTTAGCTGTAAAGCACCTAGCTCATCTTGTAAAATAACCCTAAAAATTATTCATTACACTCATGATGGGTTATTATCTTTAAAAAGCCGCTGATCAATAGCATACTGCAATGAGGCCTTTCCCCTGACATTCCTGGAGATAAAGCTGTGAAATCCTGGTCAAGTGTTATGTGTAGTTGACTGTGCTCAGATAGTTACTGCTGGGTGTTATATGCTGCAAACTTAGTACAGTGATGTATTAGACCCTGCTTATTCTTTAAAAATAGAATATTCCTTCTAGGTGTATGTACAGGTAAAGATGGTCGTATTGATCTGTGAAAATTAAAGTGAAACTTGGAAGAAAAGAAGTAGAGCTTTGGGAGTGAAGTAGTTGTCATGTGCATGTATTTATATTTCAGCCACGTTGGTGTGTGTTAGAAAAGTTCAGTGTTAAGATGTAGCAGCTAATGTTTGTTTCCTGAATCCTTTACATTGTTCTGACCTTTCAGATATGCGTGTGACCTAAATCTTTCATGAGCTCATGCATTTATTATTATTCCTTTGAAATACCTGGCAGTGTATTAAACTTGTAAAATATTATCTATCATGAAACCTACTAGAATGATATCTTGGTTATTTTAGGAAGCATTCTTAGGCAAGCTAATATGCTTAGAGAAATTACCCCTTCAGCTCTGATACAAGTTACAATTTTTATCTCTTTAAATAATACATTTTGAACTAGATTTAGATGACTAAACTGGGATTCATTTCTCAGAGCTGCTTCTAGTGCTTGTGTCTCTCTTCCTTCCCTCAGCATTCCCCCCTGCAAATGTTTTCCCAACCATGCTCATCAAAAAGCCTAAACCAGAATGGGAGCAAGCGTGCTGCATAAATTGTTAGTGACGAGCAGATGTAGCTCCTCTGATCAGTCCCACCTAACAGTGGGGGGGCACTAAAACATCTCACACTCCTTGCTGCACTTTGGAGCTTTTGGCTTTCTAAGTAGCATCTTCTCCCTTCCCATGCTTTAAACATCAGTGACAACAGCAGCGGAGAGTTTTCCCAGCAGTGTACAGGCAAAAGAAAAGTGCAGTAGTCATTCAGGTCACCCAGGAATTTAATTTTTGTTTTCTTTTTGATGAGGTGATTAAAAATGCCTAAGTATAAAAATACAAAATCGTATTTCTTCTCTTCAGAAATAGGATTACCTTCTCAGCTAAACATCAAACACTTTTGAATCTGTTCATGTAACCACAGACTCAAGGTTTCAGTCTCTCAAGAAAATAAAAGAAAATAAAACTGTAGTATCTCTTCAGCTTGTATTGTAGCCTGTGGTCCATGGCCCTTTGAAAGCATCCAGTTAAGGCAGTGTAGGAGTCTGTTGCTTCAGGAATTGTGATGAATTTGTGGAAGTGTAGAAGCACTATGATGTTCTGCCAATACAGAAACCATGTTTTTTTCTGTCCAATAATTGTGTGTGTCAAAATGTACTCCATGGAGAATTGTCTGGATCTTTACCATTCTTTTATTGTGGTATAAAACAATGAGAAATGGAAGATAGTAATGAAGAGTTAGTTAACATAGCTTCATAGTATCTTGAGATAAGGCTGTTGCCCAAGTAGCCTGTTGGAAAGAATGTGGGATGTATGATGAGGACCAAGAAATGTGAACCAACTCTCATGAGTTGTTGTCAGTTGTGGATGAGAGAAATGTGACCAGGAGACTGAGGGAAGGCATTTATTCCTCTTTACTTGGTGGGACTTCACCTGGAGTACTATGGTTTGATTGCAGGGGAGGCAGCTGAGAGGTTCAGGGGGACTGGAGCAGGTGCACTAGAGGACTACTAAAATGATCAGGCTGTCAGGAGTCCAGCATATGGGAGGCTGGTGGATTATCTAGTAGTAGTCTATAATTACTTGAAAAGTGACTGCAAAGAAGATGGAACCAAGCTGTTCTTGGTTGGATCAGAAGACATAAGTGACAGCATGTTTTCTGTCCTTGGCTGGGCAATAGTATTGTCAGTAGTCCACTTGTGATTGGGAGGTTATACCAGATGACCTCTAGAAGTCCTTTCCAACCTACATTTCCCTGATTCTATAAAAATGAGGTTAAACAGAGAGGATAAGAGACAGGATACTACAGAGTCTGTTACTTCTATTGCTGTTCAGATACTGTGATCATAAATAGGAATTAAGTAAAACAATCCTCATCTCTTTAGATTAGGAAGAGCTTACTGAGCTTTACTGGAGAATTTAATGAATTAGACCAAGAAAAAGAGCAAAAGGTTAATAAAAATATGATTCAGTGTGCTTTGCACAGAATGAAGGTTCCGATGTTTAAGAGCTAAACCTCCTTTTTGTTTCTGCCCTCTTCTTTGTTGCTTGTTTCCATTCCATCATGGCCATGCTGTAGTCCTTACCTATTGCAGAATTCCTGACAAAAACTAGGCACGATGTGGCTGCTCACATAGCATTGCCGTAAGGGAAAAAGTGCATGCAGCTTACCGTTTTCAAAAGTGAGTGAATTTTGGTTCCAGAACACTTCTGTTTTTTTCTTTCCTGCAGTAGTCATAGCTACCTGATTGAGTAACAAAAAGCCCTGATGGTCATAGAATTTTAGCTTCCTTTCATGCCTGTGGCTCTTCTTTCTCAGCTGCCTTGTTGGTGTCTCAAAGAAAATGCATTGGTTGTGAACTCCTTTGTATATTCTCAACTTGTATCAGAATGTCCCATGCCCCATAGAAACCTGCAGGGGTTTTGTTCTGGTGGCTCACTAGAACAATATCATCAGTACCACACAATGCTGTGTGTGCTTAGTCCATGCAAATTCTGCACCCTTTGTTTGGATCTTCATCTTCCTTACTTGATGGAAAAAATTTCCCAGTGTCTTATATTTACAAAAAAAACCCCAAACCACAACAAACCAAGAAACCCCCCCCAACACCCAAAAAAAGCAACAGTACACGAAAAAAGTCCTCATAACAGCTTCTACAAGAGCATCTTCTCTTGCTGGTCCTTCTCTTTAATTTTGTAGGTAGCCTGCTGGTGAGAAGGATACTACACCTCTGGGGAAAATAAAATCAGATTATTTAATTTTCATCCAACTCTAATTTCATTTTTTTTTTTAAGTCATTGTGTCAACAAGGTTTTATGTTACAACCACTGGCCATGTGTGCATGCAACTTGAAGCCTGCCTAGACTTGGAACCTGAGAGGCATTCTAGTGTTTCACAGATTAATCAGAACAACAGTATGCCCTAAACTGCACTTCTTTTAAACACATGAATAGAACTGTGAGTGGAAGGATTGTGAAGGTCAAGTAGAAAAGATGGTCAGTTAACAAAACATAAAGGTGAGATATGCCACAAATACAACAATGGAATATTATAGTTCTTACAGGAATATGTGTAGTGTTATATTTGTATTCTACCACTAACATGTTTAAAAAGATAACTCAAACCCCAGTGTTTGTGGAGCAGCAAAGGCAAATATGTTACCATTTTATCCAAGGAAGGATGGCAGGAGCCTAAAGAGTTGTGAAATAGTACAGAAATATTTTTTTTTTCCTCAACATTTCAGCAAATGCCTTCTACAAAGCCTAGATGTCACCTGTGTTAGCTGGTGAGGGTTAGATGCTAACAGAGGGATGTATCAAGATCTAAAGTCCTTACATGGTGTTTATATCACTGATACTACCCAAAGGGAGAGTGTTCTAAACTTCCTACTTGCTGCACAGGAAACTTTTTCCTGGGCTCCTTCAGACTAGGTAGACAGAAACTCTCTTGCAGAGTGAGCTGAAGCACATTAGCTCTCCTTCCACTCAGAAAAACTCTTCAGGAGAATGCCTCTCTTAATTAGAGAGGTAATTATTTTTCTCTTCCTGTGTATCTTCAATTTACCTGCCATTCCTGGAAAGAGCTTTCCATGTAGTGTACTCTTTCCACTACAAAGCCCACTGGCCAGGGAGGCTCTCTTTAGGGTTGTTTTGTACACTGAAGGGGGGAAGAAAAAAGGTGGTAGAAATGAGAACAAATTTTGAAGCCAGCAGATAAATCACAGAGCTTTCTAGATGAAATTTCTTAAATTTAGTCCCTTCTTAAGGCACTAACCTATGCACTCCAAATAAAGTCAGTCGGATTCAAGTGAGTTTATGGCCAAAAATACAACTCCCAAAACCTCTTTCTCGTTCCTGCTTAAAAAAAAATTCAAATCTGTTTGTCCATAGGTCATCAAGCAGGTCTAGAACTGATCTGTGGGAAAAGCTTGCCCAAGAGGACTTATCATTTGGGTGGATAGGTTTTAATTTGCATAGCAGTTGCCCAAAAGCTATGACATCTGAGCAGGAGTTTATCTCCTGGTTAAGAGTACAGTGCCAGGAGCAGGGCCAAATCCTCCTGGTTTGAGTTTTGTACTTAATTTCTAGTATTTTCTGCTGTATGGCAAGGTCCTCCAAAGTTTTAAATAAACAGAAAAAAATTTAAAAAAAAAAGAAAACACAAAAAACCCTGAACCAAACTTGACTTCTTGCCAGTAATGACCCAAAAAATAGAAAATATATAAGCTTTTTAGCCACTGAGTAAAAATCTGTTCACCACCAGCAAGGATGAATTTTTCTGAGGAGCAGACTTTGCTTTTTACAATTCTGTTCTTGTAAGACTGATAACTTTCAATTACAGGTTTCAAGTATTTGCTTTAAGTTATGGTATATTGATTTTTAAATCAATTTTCTTAGTCATCTGGAGGGACAGCAACTGGCCTGCAAACATTCTTGTCTGACCTGTCCAAGGCTATCCTGGTAGATGTCTGTTCTTGGGGAAGGAACTCGGCTTCTGATGCTGGTCAGCTGAGCCTTGCTTGGGGCTTTAAAAACTACCAGCCAGGGCCAAGGTCAGATTTAGGATTTATTCCTTCATCCCACCCTCTTTCTGAATACCTCTTGTTCTGATGTTTTGAATTTGATAAAATCTTTGTACTTTTACTTCAAAAAACCTCTGCAGGAAGAAAAGATGTTCATCACCACTAAAATACTGTATTTATTTGTGTCATGACTACCTAAGGGTAACTGGTGCATCTTTAATTGCTGCCTATAAAGTTACCTTTACATGAAACTTGGGGAAAACTCAGGCACAGATCCATCAGGGTCTAGAGTTTAAAGTGAGATTGGCTTTTGCATACAAACCTGCAGTCACTTCACTTGTGGGCCAAGTAGCTGGATGAAAACAATTTTCCATTCAAACCAAAGTATTAGAGCTAATTCAGTAAGCTGTGTTGGGAAAATGCCCTGTATTTTGGAAGCAGCAGATAACTGGTTGTTTTGGAGTGTCTGCCATAAAAGCCTGGATGGTTCTGTTGTACTTGTGAAGAGCAGGAGTTGGAGTAGTACAGTAAAATGCATTTTTTTTCTGAGAGAAGGAAAGAT
>NW_008622369.1:273342-278800 GCF_000691845.1 Merops nubicus | reverse complement strand
AGCGTCACCTCTTCATGCAGGTGCTGCAGATATCCATATGTAGATAAAATACACGTTTTCTTCCTCAGCTATGTCCTTTCAGAAACACAGGGAATAATTTGATATGTAGCATGCAGGTCTTGGAGTTATTCTCAGAGCTGACATTTCACCTCTTCTGAAAACCTCTGTTGGAGGAGGATATTTTTGTGCTTTTATTTATTTTTGCCTGGAGCCCATCTTTACAATCTCAGTTTGGAGGCTGATGGAGTGAGCATTTATGTCTTTTTGAAGTATTTTCAGAAAAAAACAGGCTTGCTGTTGTCAGTAGGAGAACATGCAACTTCTTTTTTCCCCTGGAATGTTTACATGTTACCTGACGGGTTTTGCTGGAGGATGCAGCATGGTGACTAGGGCTGTTTTGCTAGAGATTGGTCCTCAAAGAGCAATTTAGTAAACTCCAATCATTTGGCTAAGCATCCTCAAATGAACTTTACATCTTCACATGCCTGACAAGGAAAATACAGTAATTCTTTGGGGGCGCTGGAAGCGCACAAGGAAGCTGACAGGCCTAAGTAGACTTGAGTGGTTCTGCTCTAATTAATAATGTTGACAAGCTTTCCTCAGGTTTTCCACTTGCCTTTGGCTATGGGGCTGGCCCTGACCTAGAAAGCACAACACACATGAGTTTCTCACACCTTTTGCTTAGCATGTGGCGACCTCAAAGGTTTCACAAAACTGAACAAACTCACCGTATATGAAACAAGGAGTTCCTGTGTCCTTCTCTTTTTTTCCAGTTCCTTCCCAAGAGCTTTTCTGTGACCCTTGTTTGGGCTCTACTGCAGCCCATCTCCCATGAGCTAACTTAATGGAATAAAATGGTAATCCCCCCCCCCCCAAAACTTGGCTCAGTAGGTTTCTCCTGTATGGCTGAGTTAAGTGGGGCCCTGGAAGGGTCCACTGAACTGCAGAGCTTGGGGCAGGGGAGGAGGGATGCCAGATGGCCAGAATTGAGAAAGAGGAGTGGTTGGAGTTGGAGAAAGGCAAGAGAAGCAACAGCAGACAGGGAGGATGGGAAGCAAGCCTTTGGGTAGTGATGAGACATTAGATTGGCTCAAAGCCTGTAAAGCCACAGTTTAAGTTACTATTCGTAATTTTTCAAACAGAAAATAGCTGTGTGATTTTTATGGATCTCCAGGAATGCATTCCAGATGCTATAGAGGCACCATCTTTTTGTTCTGGGAATGGTGAGTGCTCTTTAAAACTTACAGCTTCCTACTGATTAATTCAGCAGATGAGATGGTTGGAAGATCTTTCACACATTTGAGTCTTTAGCTAAATAGCATTTCTTTTCCCCAGAGACATCACAACATCATTTCTACAGCCTGGGAAGTAATATCCCTCCCAATTTTATTTTTTATAACCTTTGGCAACCTGGTCTCATCATATACCCAGGTCATACTGTATTCAGCTAGAGCTTTTTCATGCATGCTAACATTTCTTTGGGCATTTCTACCCACAACGCTCCCCTTGATTTATGACTTCTCAACTTCCTAAAAGACCTGATAAGGGGTGTTGTGGATTTTGTGTAACAGAAGGCCATGAGAGTGGCTTGGTGCATTTTGATTTAACTGTACTTACGTGAGAGTCACTGGGCTTGTGCTTGTACAGCAGTAGGGAGGTGAGACCTGTGTGTGGTGGGAATAGCTCACTGGTGTAAAAAGTCACTCAAGGTATGCTCAGTTCTCATCTGCCTAGTAGGATTTGGGTTGAAATGCTTACATTTTCGTTTCAGATAAAAATACTTCCTGTTAAACTTCAGCACGAGAAACTATTTCATGATTATTTCCCAACTGCTGTCAGTGCAAGGTTTAACAAGCTTACTGCAGAGCACTTTTCCCTCTATTTTATGGATTTTGCTTGCTCCTTTACTTGTATTTGACTGTTATTTAGTCCTTCTGCTGCAGGGAGCCTTCTGCTCATTGTTTAAACACTTCTTCTTTATTTAATTCCACCAAAAGTGGATTTTGGAGGAAAAAGTTATGGTTTACAGGTATAATCCCTGACATCGTATATCTGGTACTAGAGCACCACTTTACAATTTGCATGTTTCATGCTGACCAGTCTGTAGTTTACCAGTTTTGCTCCCTGCAGAACAGACTGCTCTTGATCTCAGATGCCTGCCATGGCCTCATCTGCAGCTGGGATACCTTGATGGGTGGTAATGGTGGCTCTCTGAAAGCTCAGAGTCATTCCCTTTGGAATTCAGAGCTTGTCAAAGTTCAGTGGGCTGCTCTGCTTATGGAAATGAAAGTAAGCAGGGATGATCTGGCTTCTCTCATCTCCCTCCACCAAAGAGCTAGTTCACAATGACTTTGGATGTCACAGGTTGTCTTCCACGGAACTTAGCCCATCTTCTCTCAAATTTTCTTTGTAAAAAGCAGAATACATTGAACATATTTCATTAAGTCTGATAGTACACTTGCAGTTGCAATGGCTGTATCTGTGCAGTGGAGTGTAATCTGTGATCTCACTGCAGATCTTGTATGAGTCCTCTACTGTGCAGTTCTTTTTTTCCAGGCCCTGGTTGTTCCTCACTTGTTTTTTGTTCCCCACCCATTACTTGAGAAGTAGCTCAAATAATTCCTGTCTTTAAAAAAGAATTGCTTCAATTAAATTTCTATTCAGAACCTGTAAGTAGTTTTTAGAAAAGAGTGTATTTCTAGAAAATGTTTCCTGAGTCAATTAAATTGAGAGTTCAAGGTAAGGTTCGTGTAATTGAAAATATAAAAGGTTTCTAAAAGGGAAGATGTATTTATTCATGCCACCTACTAGATTCCATGAGGTATTATTCTCATTACTATTCATGGTTCTGAAGGATAAAGGCTTTTCTAATACAGTTGCTGCACTAACTAGATTTCTGAAGAATATTTTTTGTAGGCTTTTGTTAATATGAAGAGGGCTCATTAAACAATATTAAAAGGAGTTGACAGTGTAGTACTGGAATGCCTGTTTGGAGAAGTGGTTTATTGAAAATGAGGCAAAAATTTTCATCATTTCCTTACAATGATTTTTCATTTATGGTGAGTTTCATGGACTGTGTACAGTATATTATGGATGTAATGAAAGTAGACGATGATTGAAAATGTAATTCTAACATTTTCACTTAATTGCATTTTAAAGGGAAAAAAAAATCTCAGCCTGCAGAAATCTTTATTCTGTATAGATCTGTACAACTTTTTTAAAGTTAAATGAAGGCAATGCTTATTATGAAGAATATGCAGCTTAACTTTTTCCCTTTAGCTCCAGTTATAGTCCCAGAAGATACAGCAAAAATGTTAAAGCTGTGAAATAACATTAAAATGTCATTTAATGTGTCAAGGGAAACCTTGTTTATTTTTTTCCTCTGATAGAAAGACTTGAATAGAAGCTTCTCCTTCTGTAGTGCTCCCAGGTTTTCAAGTAGATGGAGAGGGCTGTTGCCAGCAGCAGGTTATAGCAGCTGCAGAGTTGCCTGGGGATGTGTGCCTTGTTTGCTGGAGACAGGTCCTGCTGCCTTGCCTTGAGGCGCTGGGTTGAGCCTCCTAGACTCTACCAGCAGTGGGTTTTATCCACTGAGTTAGTGGAGTGTCACGTGGTGCTAGGTGACATTTTTAGGTAATGTAGTGTGTGGAGTATGATTTTTTTATTTTATAATTTTTACTTGGATGTGTAGAAGGAAGTGACCTCTTAAAATGTTGCAAAACCCTTTAATGTTTACCACGGAAAGAAAAGGAGGATTGCAGTTCACAGAGATGTGTTGCTAGGTTCCCTGCCTAACAAATACTAAATTAGCATTTTGTCATAGTTCTTTATCCACAGAAGTATTATCAAGGAAGATATGAAAGGATTTACTTTGATATTATACACCTTAGCATGCAAGGAGTGGGCCAATGAGGCAATGTATAATGAATGTCTGAAGATGTCCTGGAAGTCCTACTGGAGCAAAACTAAATAGTTTATAGAGGTTTCCTCTGGTTATATTAGATAAGAGGTAGTAGGCATAATACATTTTCCTGTTACCTTATCCTTGTCTGTGTCCAGGATATTTATTTTTTTTCCTTCAAAATACCTCATTTTAGTCCAGCAGCCAGCACAAGGTATTTGACAAAGATGGCCCATAATCTCCTTTAGTGTCACAATCTGTGTGTTCTTGGGAGATTTCATTTGAGCTATAACTTGTAAATAAATTTGTCCATCTTATAAGTATGAAGTGAAAAATGTGAAAAGTAGAACTGTGTGTGGTACCTGTCTTTTTTTTTTTATTTTGTTCTTTCTTTTTTTTTCGTGTTCAGTTTGCATTTGCTGGAGATACCCAGTTACTGAGGGTAGCACCCTTGTGCTTGTTCAGCATCCTTTGTCTAGTGCATTCATCTTGGAGGCAGCTCAGACAAACTGGAGAGTATAAAATTGTCTAAGCTATTGTGTATTTTGGATAAGATAGTTTTTGTGAAAAATGTTATGACATGTCTTAGCCTGTTCCAACATAACAGTAAACACTTCATGAATCCATATATTGCTGGAGAAAATAGGGATTTACAACGTTCCAGTTTGACAGAAGTCTGCCAGGAGGTTGTGATACAGCATGCAACTGTGAAAGATAATTCTGTAGAGCAACCCATAATATGTCAGACCTGGCAAGTCTGCTAAAATTATTCAGTGCTTCTCTTCTTTGCTGTTTTGCACATTATAATGCAGTAGTTGTGTTGGGTTAATGTGTTAATGGATGATCTTCCAAGCTTAATGAGCATAAGTAGGTTTAGCATCTGACTGTTTTGTATGCAGCCAATAGTTTTTTGTTCAGGGCTTGCTGTAGTTTGGAGATGCATTGATAGCTTGCTATTCAGTGGTGAATTCAGAGTGAGTCAGAATATTGCTAACAAAATGAACAGTGTTAACTATTTAATCTTAGTGTTTTGGTTTCCTACTTTATGCTAAGGTAGCAACAAAGCTGAGAAATTATCTAAGTTAATATCCTGAGAAATGTTTCTCTGCTGAAGGCAAGCAGTTAAAGCTTGAAAATGCTCAATATGATTTTAAGTAAACATTTACTTAAACATTTTTAAGTAAATGCACATTTAAAAGTAAATAAATATTTTTAAGTAAACATCAGATGCCTGATGTAGCTGGTCATTCCTGACTAGAGCTGCATAAATACTTAGGCTCCAAGCCAGTGGTTCCTCTCTGCATAGGCTGTCCCTTGAATTCTGAGTGCCTTCTTCTTGAATTATTTTTTATAAATTATTATTTTTTTCTATAAATTATAATTTTTAAAAATAATTGTATCTCCGTCCCATTTTCTTGACCAGATTCTCTCTCTCATGGCACATAAAGGTTGACTGAAGTTGATTAAGGCTTTCCAGGTTGTGCTTCTGTCCAAGATGCACAGTGGTAGTGGTGTCTGTAGATACTCCTCAGGCTGAGCCACACGTGCTGTACCCCG
>NW_008622369.1:249959-273317 GCF_000691845.1 Merops nubicus | reverse complement strand
TGTAGGGCTTGTTGGCTGAGTTGGTTGGTTTGGTGTCTCAGACACGTAGAATTTGCATCTGACCTGGGAATGTTCTCACTGTGGCTGCTTTCCTGTCTCACATGCACAGTATGACTGCTTTGAAGCTGAAAACAATAACACTCTGTCTGTCCTTCTTTAGGAAAGCCCAGGAAGGGAAGAAGAAAGTGGTTCTAGCAGGCTGTGTGCCACAAGCCCAACCTCGCCAGGACTACCTGAAGGGCCTGAGTATTATAGGGGTATGTATCTTAATCCATTAGAAACCAAAGGTTTTCATAAGTGTTTTCAATATCAATATATAGACTTTGTTGCTTTTCTGCTGGAAAAAGCAGCAGAGAAGCCTTTGGGCTGAAGCACTGGGTGTACTTGAATGACCTTTGTAAGAGAGTTATGAAAATCCAGGAGTCACAGCACAAGCTAACAAAGATTCTTCATGGCTCCAGCCTTTAGCTGAAAACTGTGAATTCGTGAAAGGCATGTTTGAGTTGACGTGCTGTCATTGGATTTGGTGTGTGAGAATTAGCTGTCCTGTATGATCTTAAGCCAGAGCAGATGACTGCCCAGCATGGTCTCTGCATTGGCAATGTAAAGAGGTCAACATATTGCTGCTTCAGTGGCATGGACTTAGACTGGAGCTAAGGTGTAATAGGAACAGCAACACAACTGTTCCAAAGCTCTTAGAAGAACATTAGATTATACAGATGCAGTTGTTCAGAGTAAATTAGAACTAAAAGAATAGTTGGTATGGAATTAGGAAAATGGTGGCATTATTGGAATTTTCATAAAAATGGACTTTTTGCTGTTTGAGTGTTAATTACTGCTGTCACTCCAAGTGGTTTATCTCCCAGTTTTTTTTTTCTCAGCTACAGTAATGCCTATAAATTATCTCAGTGCCCAGAAATGGTATTCAGGGGCTGTAAAAAGCCACAGTATTCTCTGTAGAGGATATTACACTGGTAGTTCAGTTCAAAGGAAGAAACAAACTTTCCATTCCCCTCTGCAGTCTTACTTTACACAATATAGGCAAGAGAACTGTGGTGCATTGTCACCTCTAAGACTCCAGGTAGTTAAGTGCAAGTGACTCTGTGCAGTAGGATAGGAAAAACAAAAAATAAATTAGGATAAAATGAAAAAAAAAAAAAAAGAGAATAAAAGAGGATTTGCTCTTGCCTAAGAGACAACATATTTCTGTGATCTGCAACTGGTTGTCATAACGAATAGGATGATATCTACACATATGAAGACAGGGGAAGAAAATGAGTGAGTTGCTATCCTTTGGCCAAGACTGTAATCTGATGCTTCAGTTCTGCTGAATTTAACTTAGGAAATTTGTGGGACCCAAGGTTTGAGGTGTTTTTATAAATTATTCGTTTCTTTCCTTTTTTTTTTTTTTTAAACTGTCCTTTTTAGCTGACATGTAATTTCTGAAAATGAGCCTCTTCATCTAAATTTTTGGTACTTAGAACCAGTGTTTAGTGAAAGATACTTGTAGTTTTTTCTTTATTACAGAAAGATTTCTGTTAGGGGTAGAATTAGGCTGTTAATGCAGTGTTCCTGAGTACTTTTGAATTGAACCTGAAAATACTGAAATGTGATCTTTGCAATAAGGATACTGTCTTCTAACTGTCATTGATGTGGTAAAATTTACTGTGCTTTAAATAATAGATGCTTCAGCTCTGAAAAGTCTTAAACTTTAGGCATAACTGTTAAGAGAAGCAAAGCCAGAAGCAGATACTGTCCATGTTTTCAGTTTGTATATTTTAAGATTTTTCCTCTCATTTTACAAAGTGTGTGTGAGAGGGTGACTGTATTTGAAAGGATACAAGTTGTTATCTTACTATTGCAAAATATTTTTGAAAGGCAGTTTTGACAGAATTGAGAAAGAGAAAATGTTCTGTTGGCAGTAGGATATTGATTCTGGTTTAACTTTTTAAGCATGGAGAGTACAGTTTTGGAAATGTTGCTCTACTGCCAGGTTGGTCTCATCTTCAACTTGGCTGAGCAATGCAGTTGATTTATTGCTGCTTATGTAAGCTCTGCTGTTTTTTAAAATTTATTTTTTTTTAAGAACTGTGTTGTTTGAGCATGTGGTTATTTACCAGTGATTATAAGTCCCTTGGGGCAGCTTTCTGAAGGCAGAGTGTGTCAGAGGGCTCTTCTACTCATCTTCTTGTGATGGAGGAGGAAGTTGCAATGTAACTACAAGAGCAATTCTAGTAACTTGGGGCTTGTTTTGATCTGAACTTGAGAAATACAGGACTGAACTTCCACCATTCTTTATCACTTGGTTTGGGCAGAAGGGAAGGAAGGGCAGCTTCATATCCCTGTTGTCATTTGTGATGTTACTGTGCTTTTGTGTTTCTCTCAAGTTATTGCTGTTGTTTGAAGATGATGTGGGTTGGTGCACTGGTGTAAGCTGCACATAAGGCAAACCATAAAGTAACGTGGCCCAGCTAAGGGGCTGTTTTCCAGAAGGGGGAAGCTATGGCTGGTAATAAAGCTGCCAGCTGTGAGAAGTACACAGAATACATAATGATGCATTATATAGGTTCACAGCTGTTTATGCTTGGGTGGTTTCTAGAGCTTACTCCTGTAGGTTTGGAGTAGTGTCCCCACTTCAAACTCAAGTGCACATACAGTACTGCAGAGAGAAACTGCCATAGTTAGAGTTGTCTCTGACTTTTCCTTGGAAGCTGCTAAAGAGAAGAATATGTGACTTTTGTCTATGCTGATTATTTTGAGGGTGTTATAGGGTAAGGGAAGGAAGGGACCAGGAGGAATGAAAGATTTAGCAGACTGGTTCTGTTCTGGGACTCGTGGTTGTAGGTAGTTGTGGTGTTTCCTCACTACGTGAGCTGCATACAAAGGCATCCAGAACCCTTGTTCCCAGTGGCAAGCTGACCAATTGGAATGGGATGAGGTGTTTTGTTTCTTTGACACTTGTCTGGAGTTTTAAGATGTTTGGTGTCCAAATGATGCTATGTGTTGGACCCCCTCACCAGTTTACTGAGCGTTTATTCATAGGTCTTAAGGTGCTTCACAAACTGTGTGCCTGTGCTCTGAAATCATCAGGCTTACAGGATACACTGAAAGCATGGGACCCACTGTACATATGTCTTCTGTTAGAGGCATGCAACAGCTCCACAAAGGAGTGAACCTCTTCTCTTTCTGAATGAGAATGTCAACCCCAATTCAGCTCCCTTTCCCAGCTTTCCCCACGTAACATCCAGCATCAAAGACCTGTTGTCTTCTGCTGTACACCCATTTCCCAAGGAGAGAACTTCAGCCCATTCTTTCATCTGCACAGAACACACCCAGTGTCACCAAGGCTGTAATCCTCCCTCTGCTGCTGTGCTCTGACTCAGAAGGTGCAGATCCTGTGTATGGTAGAGTTACCTCAGACTCTTTTGCTAAGTTGAGCCAGGAGAAACAGAGAGCCATGAAAACCTCTCTGCTGGGGCTCCCTGCATCCTCCTGACCTCCAAATAACCCTTTTCTCTGCCTGTTCTACTAAGCAAGGCAAGCTTCATGTAATGTTTTTAGTATCTGGTATGAAACTGTGGAGTGTGATTAGTGGAAGTCCTGAACTCTCCCAGTAGCAGCACATAACAACACGAGGAGTACTGCTATAAAGTCGATGATTCCGTATAAAAAATGCTAAGTACTTTACCAAAAAAAGGCGCTTGACTTCTCAAGCTGTACATCTATAATTGGCACACACTTTAAAATTTAATGTGCCTTAGTTCTCCATTTGTAAAACCCTTCAGTGAGCAGAGCATTAACAGTGCCCTTGTGAAAGAAAAATCAGTGTAACATTACCGAGGTGCCAGATGCTGCTACATCCCTGCTGCTTTGGTGTCCTCACCGAGGGTGATACCTGGTATAATATTTCTGATGTTCAGTTCATACAAGTTCCAATGAAGTTTGCAAACCAGAGGTAATGTTACTTCCCTACCTTGCAGAGTTTGTAAGGTCAGACTGCACTGAAGACTTCTCTGCTGCCCTTAAACCAAACCCTTGCATAAATGCAAATATCCAGCCTGTACTTTGTGAAAGACAAATTTGATGGAGTTTATTTGGAATGATTTGAATAAGCAGAACTTCTTGGAGAGTGTGCTGAAAGCCTGGGAACAGGTGCACACTGTTCTTCTCTAATTTACAGCCAAGAATGATTTCATGCAAAATTCAAGCTCAGTCAGTACTTCTCAGCTGGCTGGCTTTGGCTTTTGAATTACTGTGCTGGTGTTCAAAAAGGATGCTTGAACCTGGGAAGTCAGGAAAGAATTGCAGTTAAGTACTTGCTTTTAAGCTGAAAATTGGATGTGTAAATGGAAACTCTTTCTTTCCACAGTGATTACGTACTGTCCTATGAATCAAAAGGTGTAGGAGTTAATTTAGATGAGAATTATACTTCAGCTGCATCCATGTTTAAGAGTGAAAATCAGTTTGTGTTTTTCTGGGATAGTTTCCTTCCCTTTAAAGTTTGTGTAGAGCATGCTCTCAGAATACCTCCCTAAACCAGAATATTGCTCATTACTATCGTCATGGTTGTCAGCAAAGGTTTTAAACACAGATGTTGTCCCTCTGAAGCCAAAGTAGCTAGTCATGTGCCTTTTGAAGTTATGTATTAAGGCCTGGATTTATGCTGCCTGAGTGCTGTAATTTGAGAGCCTGTTTTGCTCAGCTTCCTTTATGGTCAATGAAGATAATTTTCTCTAAGATAATTTAGATTTTTAGAAGATCTGAAGTGATTTTTGAAGCCTTGTATACTCCTTTTACTGACCTTAGAGAAGGGACAGGCTGAGTATGCTTTTAACATCCAACATCTGACAGAGCTGCCTAAACAAGGTGGGATGAAACTGAGAGTTGGTGAATGTGAGTTAAAATATGTAGGATTGCAAAGAGAGGGTTGTAATTACCTGAGATTATTTTATTTATGTAGTAACCAGTTTGTTTCTTATTGATGTGAATGTAAATCAAAGACGGGCAGGGTTTTTCCTAGATGAGAAAAAGCTTGTTTTGCTTCAAGTAGTTCTGTATTAGTGTGTCTGCTCACTCCCAGGGTTTTCATGAGCAGCTGAGTGCTGGTGATGTTTCCTTCAGCAGTAGTCTCATGCTGTGCAACCAAGCTGTAGCCCCTTCCTATTTTGTGGGTACCCTGTCCTCAGTTTCTCTCAACCCTTGGCTAAGGTTTTTTTTTTTGTTAGTTTGTTTTGCAGTGTTTTTTCAAAAATGTTTCTAGTCTTCAATGTTTCTGCTTTTTGTCCCTCCTTCACTGACTTCAAGATCTTTTTTTTTGTGATAGTCACTTGCCGATACTAGATGTGCTTAGACACTGCTTGTGTTATCTCAAAGAAGTTTCTCCCCTCTGGGAAGCTCAATCACTGTGCCAAGGGAATGGCAGTGGGGTGAGGCTATGGGAGTAATTTCTTGAGAGTTGTCACTCTTTTGTCACTGTCAGAGAAGGTCTGTACCTTCACACCTTCTGTGGTGGGAAGACTTTTCATTCCGTGCTGAAAGGAAGTGTGCTGTGGAGAGCAACTACATTCTCTCTGGGGAGGGTCCAGGGGAGGGCTGGCTGTGATGAGGACCTAGCAGCAGTGGTAACTGTGTCAGTAGGTGTGAGAGCTGAGGCTCATCAGAGGGCAAAACCACAAACTCCTTGGCCAGAATACCACTGGTGGCAAGTGTCAGAGGTCTCATGCTTTGTCTCTGGTTTGGTTTTATTTGCTGCTTAGTCTACCAGGTTAATCAGTTGTCAGCCAGACAATGTGAATCCCTTGTGACCACTTAGAAGAAATGGCACGTGGGATTGCAGGAATTACTCTGTCATCTCATGATTTGGAGACAACAGGGAGTGTGATGTATTCTACACTCACAAGTGCTGAGGTATCACTGCACTAAGAATCAAAAGTTAATTTGAGGGAAACTGCTGATTTGAATGTCAGAAAGCTTCTTAGCTCCTACAAGGATTTTTCATCACCTGTAGGGACTCTTCTGATGCAGAGAAAGTTCAAGTCACAGATAGAGATATCTTCTGGAGGAGCTGAAATACTCACTTTGTTGGATTTAATGCTCTTCAGAAGAGACCAGGATGGCCATATGTAACAGGCAGTGGTGTACCTCCAGAAAGCATGAGCACAGTGACATTTGGCAAAGGGCACTCTGCCTCTGGTGTAAATCTGTTTCCTGCAGGTGACTCCATCAGAAGTGATCTCTGGGGCTGTATGAAGAGGCGAGGAATCAAATACTTTTTCTTTTACCATATAGACTTCCAGGAAACCTTATACATTCTTACCTTTTTTTGCAATGTGTAGTTGGGACAGATCATTCCTCAGCTTCTTCAGTGATGCAGCTTGAACCAAACGACTATTTCTGTGATGCTTTAGATGACTGTGTAGCGGACTTCATTAAAAGGTGGTCCGTGTCCTCCAGAAAATATTGGGCATTCATGAATTGCTTGTTTTCACAACCACCCTTGTCATGGTTTAAGTCCAGCCAGCCACTAAGCACTGTGCAGCTATTCCTCCCCCTACCCAGTGGGATGGAGGAGAACTGGAAGAAAAAGGTAAAACCTTGTGGGCTGAGATGAGCACAGCTTGGTAGAATGACACAATAATAACAATAATACTAATGAAAGAATATATAAAGCAAGTGATGTACAGTACAGCTTCTCACGACCCAGAACCTGACGTTCAGCCCGTTCCTGAGCTGCCATCCCTCGTCCCCCTGGCCAGCTCCTATCAGCATGACATCATATAGTATTGAAGATCCCCTTGGCTATTTTGGGTCAATTGACCCTCACAGCTTTTTGTGAAATCTTAACTCTATCTGAGCCAAACCCAGGACAAACCTTTATTTTCTTGTCATGCTTGCAGCCCCAGAGAAAAGCATGGGGAGGCTCTTCTCTCGGAAAAGACCATTAAGTCATTGGACATCTTCACTAAAAAACCCTAACTTTGCTTTTATGTAGTTTAGGACTTTCTGCCTGGCTTTGATTGTAAGGGAGATCTGAAGAACATGTCTACTGTCTTGTGTTGGTCCTGTCACTTCAGAAAGAGATTGGTCCAAATACCTTCACCCAGTGTTTCTGTCTATATTTCAGTGGACACAGTAAACTGAACGTCTCTGTCTTTCTAGATGACAGTGCAGGTGATGTTGAAAACACAAAAGTAAAACTTTATTAATAAGTCTTGGTTGGGAGATGGTTGATGCATCATGGAAAGTACCTAACCTTGAATAGGATGTGAAACAAAACAAGATGTCTTATGTGTTCTTTTACTGTCGTTGACTTACACGTAAGGTAAGGGAGTATATAACATCTGGACCAAAGACAAGTTGAGAGTGTATCCTAAACTAACCTTGGCTAATTATAATGCTAAAATATACACCCACCCCTAGGGTAAAATTGAGCATTCTAATCAGGGAACCTCCCTGAAGCGTTTTAATCATTAGCCAGCATTCATAGATATGTTGTAGGACATACAGAGGGGTAAGAGTAACCAACTGAGTGTCTTCTGCTGACAAATATTGTGTGCCCTGCAGCATGGGGTGTGCTGGCTGCTGTTAAATGCCTGGTGTCCTGTTCTGCAGGGTACAGCTACAGACCTCTCAACTCTGTGCAGATTGTTTTTTTGCACATTGGGTGAGGAACCTTTATTAGGGACAACACAGGGTCTCTGTAGAGATCCTGGTGCTTCCCTTAAGAGAATGTCAGGAACTTTCTCTTACTTTTGTGATAAGGTTGACGGATATTCTAGATGACTTTCCTAGATGGTTTTCTTTGGTCTGAGGCTCACTGAGTTCTACAGAGTACAAAATCTCAGGGTAGAAGTTCAACATCTCACTTAACTGCTTATTAAGAGTATTCAGAATTTATAGGACCTGCCTTAAGGGTTACTTTTTTTTCAGTCCATCTCCCGCAAAACAATTTCAGGATATTAATGCTGCTTCTGAGGCAGCTTTGATCATGTCTGAGAGCTTGGAAGAATTTGCATGACCATCCTCAGCATGCTTGTCTGTATGCACTCAGATGGCCTGGTGTGAGACTGCAGACAGCCCATTACAAGTGTGTTTTTGGGCAGTTTACACCTGACAGTCACCTGCTGAATGTGGCTGTGACAGTACGAAGGGAACTGGGGGACTCCTGATGATAGATGGACCATATGTGCATTTCTGTACTCCTCTTGCTAATGACTGGGGCTTAGCTGGATTGCTCAGGGCTTCTGTCTCTCAGTGGAGTGCTGGGTGTGCTGGGAGGTGCATGGTTGGGAACGTGACTGGATCACAATAGTGTGTTCAGGAGTGACCTGCAGCTTCAGCCTTGGCATGAGTTGCATCATGTCTTCCTTGTGTGTCTGAGGGCTGGATGCACGGGGTTGCTGAGCTGTACTTAAGCCTAGCTCTGATCCCACCAGGAAGGTTCAAAGATTTTTCCTGGTCTTAGTTTCAGCTTGGGCATTATGCTTTGATACAACTCTCTTTCCTTGCTTTTTGACCAGCCACTTTGCTGCTTTGTCTAATCCTTCATCCCATGGGCCTTGACTGTGCTCTTGTCCTATATCCATCTCAGCCTAGATTTCTACATCACCCCTGATTTCTGGGTGGGTTTTTGTGTGTGTGTAGTCCTGCTTGGCTGCCTGCTGCAGTCTGCCACTACCTTTTGTTCTATCTAAGTCCTAATGGACTGTTTGTAATGGACAAAATGTCCATCAGGTGTATGCTTATACCAGAAACAAGATCTTACAGGATCTGTGGAGCCAAGTGTGGTGCACTAACTACATCCAGCAGTAACATACCTGCTGTCAGTCCTGAAGGTTTGGTTTATTTGGACTCACTGCAAAGAAATGCTGAGGAATGGTGTCTTTTCCCTTCATGTACCACTAAGAACCACAAAGAACCTTTAAGTGTCTGTGCTTCATGGGCTTCTCAGTGCCTGCTGGAGACATTATTTGGTCTCTACTCAAGATGGTTTACAGATGCCTTTGATGCCACTCTAGAACAGAATTATCTGTAAGGTTGGGAGATTTGGGGGAAGGAATCTTCCTAACCTTTGCATACCAAAGAAAATTTCATTACCATGACTTTGTGATTTTTTTTTACTTTTTATTTTTTTCTCCTTTTTTTTTCCACAAAGGAATCCTCTAAACCCTTCCCTATTCTCACTCCAGACTCACCTCAGTTTTACAAGAATACTTTAATAAATGCAGATTGGAAGCATTCCATATTTTCTTCTTGAGTACTTGTGGCTTTAGTCAAACAGTTTCCAATAATATCAGCTGAAAAATACTTAACGTGAGAAGTAACTCATAAGGCAGAATAAACATCCATTTCTAGGTGCAGATCTTATTACCTCTGAGACTTATAACTTTAATTACTAACATGAACTGTCTTCTTGACAGATACATTCAGAGTAATTTAATTTATACAATAAAATGAAAATACATTATACTGGCTGGTGTTTTTTTTCTGTATCTTTATTTAACAGGGTGTTTGGAACTATGCAAAAATTCCCCAGATTTACAATACAGAAAGTAATCATAGATGGTTCAGGTTATGAACCAACCAGGCTTCTCTTTATTTAAAATTATTATGAACTTACAGTTTACTATTGAGCTATGTAGCAGTAGTATTTTAGGCAATGTATTTGGCACAGACTCTGTATTCTCTGTATATATTTATAGTTGTAAATGTATACACTTCTGTTTTCAAGTTGTCTTTTTATTTTTTAAAAAAGTAGAAAGTCTATAAGTATCTCAGCTCATAATTTTTTGACTTCTGTCTAAAAGGGATATGCACACAAGTATGTAAATACCTTATGTGTGCTTTCTGTACAAGTAGACTGCTAAATATTGACATGTCTATAATATATAGAACCATAGAATGTTTTGGGCTGGAAGGGACTTTAAAGGTTGTCTAGTCCAAGCCCCTTGCAGTAGTCAGGGACATCTTTAACTAGATCAGGTTGCTCAGAGCCTCACCAAACATGACCTTGAATATCTCCAGGGGTGGGGCCTCTATCACCTCTCTGGGCAGCCTGTTCCAGTGTTTCACCACCCTTATAGTAAAGAACTTCTTCCTAATGTCTACTCTAAATCTGCCCTGCTGGAGTTTCAAACCATTGCCCCCCTCCTATCACTACATGCCCTTGTAAGCAGTCCTTCCCCAGCTTTGCTGTGGGACCCTTCAGGTACTGGAAGGCCACCATAAGGTCTCCCTGGAGCCTTCTCTTCTCCAGGCTGAGCAACCCCAGCTCTCTCAGCCTGTCCTTGTCACCTGCAGGAGAGGTGCTCCATCCCTCTGATCATTTTTGTGGCCTCTTTTGGACCTGCTCCAACAGGTCCATGTCCCTCCTGTGTTGGAGGCTCCAGAGCTGGACCAGGTAGTCCAGGTGAGGTCTCCTCAGAGCAGGGGTGCAGAATCACCTCTCTGCTTTTGATGCAGCCCAGCACATGATTTGCTTTCTGGGCCATATGAATGTAATACATAAAAGTATTTATACATTTTAATAAACTTATTAACATGCCAATATTAGTGATACTTAAACATAATTTCTAGAGTGCATAACTAAGATACTGTATTCAGAAATCTGCTTGAGATTTGTGTTTTGAAAAGGCTCCATTTCAGAAGGTTTAAAAAAAAATTAAAAATATAGTTTTACATGGACTTGATCCAACATTGGGACAAGGAAAGGAACAGACTCCCACTGACTTGAACTGGGAACACTAGATCAGACACCAACTACTGATGAGCTTTGATTTTTGAGCTGCTATTAGACTAATTGGAAAATTAATGTGACATAGAGATGATAGTGCAGATGTTTTTACAGGGAAGGACAACCTCAGTGTTTTAAGGGCACAGACTTAATGACTTTGGTACAAGGGATCCACGTTCCAGGCTCTTTGTTGCAGACCAGGTTCTGCTCTTGAAGGCTCTGCAGCTTGTGCTGTTCTGCTTGTTTTTGAAACAAAGCAGAAAAGAAACTCCAAGGGAATGGATGCAAAAATCACACTAGATCTAGTTCATACAATGTACAGCTAGAATGTTTAAAAAAGAATATTGTGGGGAAACTATCAACTAGTTTAAATGTGCAAAATAGGCTTTCCTGTGTTGTATGTAAACGTGTATGCACATATATAGTAAACATTACATAGAATAGGTGTTTGGATTAAAGTTGTAGGAAGAACCTCAACTTCAAGAGTTTTCTGAGTGTTTAATTCTGCACTGGTAATGCTGATTCCTTCTACTCAATATACCAAAATCTCTGTAGTATACTGGCCATTAACTTTAATTAAAGACTAATGTGTCCAGTAAGAACTAACTGAACTATTTATCACAGTGTGGGTGAACTTTGGCAAATGTAACACTAAAACATAAATTTGTTGTCTTTGCTCTGTCACGGTCATTAAATGCTATCCTGTTTTGTGAAAGGCATCAGGGTTCCAGGACAATGTCTTGTTCCCTTAAACTTGACCACAGTGTTTTAAATTTGTTCCCATATTCCAGTGTCTTTCCCCTGCAATACTTGCTTCTTCTTCTCTCCTATAGTCTGCCCTCACAATATACTCAGCTTCTTGTTACCATCTACTATTCTGGGGTTGAAGCTGGGGAGAAGGGAGCACTTAGGGGCTGTTAGAGCTGCCTGGGTGGTGGGCACCCAGCTGTGGGTGACCACTGCCTTTCACAGAACACAAACAGCAGTTCAGGCTTGAACTCTTTTCTAGGGTCCCTCTTTTCTAGCTGTTTGATTTTTGCCAAACTTAGAGCAACTTCCTATTTTTGAGGACAAAACTTGGTTTAAGTTAGGTGGTGAGTTTTCAAGTTACTTTTGGTGGATGAACTGAGATGCACAGGAAAAAATAGTGGCTAAAAACATAGCTCCCAAACTCTTCACTCCCTCTTAATCCAGAACACACTTTTGAAAGAGGAGTTTATATAAAGTATGTCCAGTTGTTGTCTACTTAGATATTGACCTTAGCAGATAGATCGTGTAGTAGAAGTTGTGGAGGAAACTATTAAAGGTAAGTATCACACGGGAAATAATTGCAGCGAGTCTGAAAGATGTAAGCATTAGCTAGCAGAAGTGCTGCTGTTATGTTCTTTATCAACCTGCTTGCTTTCTCCTGTAGGTAAATGTTTGAGCAGTCCAATACTTTGCTGTATACACTTTGTATAAGTCATAATTCCAGAAATCTTTTCAGGCAGGAGCTCTGGCCTGTTGGATTCATAGGTAAATGATCCAGGGGAGACCTGAGGAAATCATATAAGTTGCGTCAGTGTAGGTGGGCATAGAGTATTATTTAAAGTTTCTGCTCTGTCTTAATTCTGCTATGTCTCTACTTTCTTATGTTTAGTCCTCTCGTGTTGTCTCCTTTTGAGATGTTTTGGCTCACTTCCCTAAGCTTTCCTCAGCAGGACAGATAAATTATCTGCTGGTTTAATGTTCTGTTGCAACTGTGTTCCTTGTTCTCTCTGGCTGTGTTTGTGTGTGTGTACAATTAGGACTTTGCAGAGAAGGGGGAAAAGACAGTATTGTTTCTGCAGCATGACTAGTAAACATTTGCTATTAAATAAATATATTGGTCTGGGTCTTTCTGGGTTACCTAAGTTTGTCTCCATTACTTATCAGGCCATAAAAATTACTGTTCCATGAAGCTTTAAATTACAAGGCTTAGTTTAATTGGCTGTACTTTCAATATAAACAAGTGTCTAGTCCACAAGACATTGCCTGTAACTTTAGTGCTGGAGTATGAGGTTTTTGAAGTACAGCATGAAAATGTAGAAACAGTGCAAAATTTCAAAAGATTGGGAAAAAAAAAAGCTTCCATGAAGAAATTGTGTAGTGTGGTAAAGCTTCTTGAGTTTGTGTTTGAAGGCCTTAAGGTTTCATGTTGCTTTGAATGCTTTGAAAAATGAAACCTGTACTCTATTGTACCCACAACCAAAATGTTTCCCAGTTTGTCCTTTCCTTATGGCATCTTATTTTGTGAGGGGTTCAACTTACCCTACCATACAAAGAGGAAATATATTCAGTATATTCATATTAGTTATTAAATAAGCCAGACTGTTTTCCCAGATGCACCATGGTGTGTATGACAATGTGTTGGAAATTGGGATGCTCCATGATTTTTACAACAGTTCAGTATTGCAGATCCCTATCTAATTTTCCTGAATTTTGTTTACTCTTCAGGGAGTACGATGATAACCTGGGTCAGCATGCCCTCCTTGTACAAAAATGGGCTTTGTGGTATTTATACTGACTCCAGACATTACTTCTTTAATACTGTAGTTACTCAGGTGGTTGTGATGCAGTTGTTACATTCATGCTTTTCTTTGAATTAAGATTGCATTTTACATATTGATGTAATTCTGGAAAATAATTTTCATATAGATGTTAAAAGAAAACTTAAACTTTAAAAAGGGTGAATTTTGGGAAAGATTTTGGTTCCTTTCTAGCTTACCAGAAGTGATTTGAATAAAAAGGCATATGTGGGCTGCTGAATTCCATACATAGTGCAGATTCCTTCAGGGATTTCTCAAAAGGTAATGGAAAATGGGATTTCTGAAGTTTTATTGGAAAAAATAAACCAAAATGTCTTCCCACTGCAAGAGAGACATGAATATACTGGGAGGAGTCCAACACAGCGCCATGAATACGGTAAAGAGACCAAGACTGGAGCATCTCTTCTCGTGGGAGAGGCTGACAGAGATGAGACTGTTCAGCCTGGAGAAGAGAAGGCTCTGGGGGGGTCTTCTCAGTGTTTATAAGTAGCTGAAGGGGGGGATGCAGAGAGGACAGCCAGGCTCTTCTCAGTGGTGCCCAGTGACAGGACCTGAGGTTCCTTCTAAACATCAGGAAACACTTTTTTTGACTGTGAGGGTGACCAAGCATTGGCACTGACTAGGCAAGTGGTGGTATCTCCATCTCTGGGTATTTCCAAAAAATATCTGGATGTGGCAACTGGCTCTTGGTGGCTAGTGTTGCACCAGATGACCTCAAGAGATCCCTTCCAGCTGTAACCCTTCTGTGAAAATAGAATTTCAATTGGAAAGAGAACTGACAAATTGACAGAGGTCATAGCGTATGATAACAGCTTACTTTTGTAAAAGCCAACCGTAAAAATAAGAATTTTTACTTACAATTATTTCTTTAATTTGAATTTATTTAAAGATACCACAGTAATTTATATATTTGGGAAGCATTGTCTGCTATTGAAGCTTGTTCTCGTATTTTATGAAAGAGTCTGACTGTGAACTTTCATTATCCAAGCGAAATAAAATACTGTAGATAACAGGACTGTTGGTTAAGAATATTTACAGTATAAAAAAGATACATGGTAGAAGCTTAAATTCATGTATGTAAAACCAAATGAAATGTAACCAGCTCTCTTCATGAATCTACATCATTAGTAACAATTTCTGAAACTGCAGATGGGTTCAGGAAGCAAAGGTGGTGTGGGATGAGGGATTAAATGCAAATTCTGAAGTCAGAGCCAGCTGGTATCAGTAAGTTTTACATTGGATGTCTGTCATAATTATACAATTTTCTTCACCTATTTTGTAAAAAGAAAATCAGAAAGTTGCATGAGTGGTATACTCCTGTAGAGTGGCTATCTATATGTTTAAAGTCTAAAAAATATTGAAAGTTTAAAAAGATGGTTTGATGAATATTTAAACTGAGTAAGTTTAAACTACATAGTGTGTGGACTCTGTAGGCAGCTGTCTCTGGAGATCCCTAACCGAGCTGCCTGCTTTTTCTTCCCAGATTCTGTGGTGGTTATACCATAGTTGCCAGTTTTAAATCTAAAAGGGTAGCTTTCTTTGGGTTCCCCTCTATTATGGGCACTTTAGATTTTTCTTGGATGCTTGAATTTTGTAGCGCACAGTTTGCAAAGAGGGGAATTTGTAAAAAGGATTTGCTGCCCCCTCCCCTTTTTATTTTTCCCCCCCCTAATAATCTTTCTAGTTTTCCAAGGAAATGGATCCCCTTTTGGATTTTTTTGAAAGCTTACTGTGCTTCCAAAGAAAATTACTTTCTTGGAGTTGTTTAGATCTCTTTATATGAAATGTGAAAGAGTTGCTTCTAGCTTTATTTCTCAGTCTTGAGGACACTGTCAGGAAACCCTCTTCAGAACACTGTCATTCTGCTGATTCAAGAGATGGTTTCCAGAAGTAGATCTTTATGGTCGTCTTCACCTCATCTCTCTGAAAACAGCATAATTGCTAGTTCCCAACTGTCCCTTGAGATAATTCTCATAAACATTTTTTTTATGTGACTTTATCCTAATAAATATTAATTTCCAGAATTGATCTTTAATAACTGTGTAGTGTTTGTATGTGGATCATGGCTGATGGATATTTATACCATGTCCTAAGATGCATTTTGACTAGAGGCATCTTCAGGTACTCTTACTATGCTGTTGTGATTTATAATCTGAAACCTCTATACCCTCTGCTAGGAGCTGGACAAGTTAAATTTGATCTCTGTCTCAAAGTGACAGCCACAATCTTGGAGCCAAAGTGTGTCAGACTTACTGGTATACAGAAGAGTTTCACTGTGCAAGGCTCTGATTTAACAGCCTAGTTAATCTTGCTTCATCTGCACATTACCCAAATTGTAAGAATTGCTGTAATCCTGTCTTATATCAATGAGGCACTCATTTCTACTTAATTTCCTGGTAACATGTTATGATGACATGGTATGTTAGGAAAGTATTGCTAAGGAGTCGCAGTGTCTGTGAGCTAAGGGAAATCAAGGCTCTAATTTATATATATTCCATCATTAAGTAAATTTTCTGTCCAAAATTTAAAAGCTGTTTGGGCTGATCAGTCTCTACAGGAGGTCCCAGTAAGATGAAGGTTTGTCTTTGAGAAGCACAGAATGTCTTTATGGTGATTGCTCAGGTCAAGATTTTATGAACCACTTTAAAAACTGTCTTTAAAAAAAAAGCATACAATGTGTGTATTCAAGCTTGGATGTAAACAGTTTACAGTAGGCAAGATAATATATTTATTCTGTAAGTCAAAGGAGAAATTTTAACTGCTTAACGTAGAAATTTTTTTCAATGTTTTGTGTTTAGATCTTCAGCAGTTTGTGCCCTTTCTCCCCTTTCTAGGTATGTTAGCTCTCAGATCCCATGTTATTAAAGCTCTCTGGGGGTGGGAGGTGTGGAACCAGAGTATTTGTGTACAGTCTGCTTTTAGCTTAGGCCTTAGGGAGATGAGGGACACAGGTTGAATTGAGTTTAGGCCATATTGTGTCTGTCTAATGCTTTCACAAAACATAGTTTTACAATGGGTCATTAGACTTGATTGTAAAAAACAACCAAAGGAAATTACTTCAGGGTTGAGCCTTTTATACTTCACATAACCTTTCTTGATTTCAGTCACGTTGACCTGTCTGGTGAAGTTGCCCATCCATTCCCAGTTTAAACATTAACCAATATTTGCTAAACTGTTAAATTGTCCTCATGTGGTTAGTAATTATGGATTGCTGATAGTTGCAATGTCAGTCTGTATGAAAATGAGCACACAAATGGTACTTAGGTGCAGAATTTGCACTGGATTGCCTACCTCACAGTGAGTGTGTATATAGATATGGATGTATGCATATGAATGCCAGCATATTAAATAGTATTTGCATGTGCTGTTTGATTTCACTATGATCTGCTGATAACAGATGAAACAATTCCTTTTCAGTGTCTGTGATGGTGGGAAGAGTAGCCTTGACTTAAGAAACTGATGACAAGCCAGAGGAAGAATAAAAATTGGAGTAGTCAGGAGTTCCTTTCTGAGGAAAAGTATCATTTGGCTTCCAGTCAGGAAACTGGCTGTTTGTGCCAAAGTGCAGCTTGAGGAGGGTCAGAGGGAGGGTAGTGGCCTCATGGAGTCCCTGATTCTGTGTCCTTTGAAAGGACATAGAAAGGGGAGGACAGTTTTGGATGGGTTGTTTTATTTATTTCACTGTGTGGTGGGTTGACCTTGGCTGCCTGCCAGACCCCCACCCAGCTGCTCTCTTGCTCCCCCTCCTCAACAGGACATGGGAGAAAATAAGATGGACTAGCTCACAGGTCAGGATGAGGACAGGAAGATCACTTACCACTTACCGTCACAGGCAAAACAGATGCAACTTGAGGAAAATTAATTTCATTTATTGCCAATTAAAAATAGAGTATGATGGTGAGAAACAAAGAGAAAACTAAAACTACCTCCCCCCCATTGCCTTTCTTGCCAGTCAGACTCACTCTTTCATCCCAGACTCCTCTACTTCCTCCCTCCATGGTGCAGAGGACAGGGAGTGGGGCTTGTGGTCAGCCCCACAGCAGCTGCTCTCTGCTGCTCCTGCCTCCCTGTGCTGCTGCCCTGCTCCAGCCCAGGGCCTTCTTGGGGGCTGCAGTCCTCTCAGACTAGTGAGAGTCCCCTCCATGGGGTGCAGTCCTTCAGGAACAGGCTGCTCCAGCGTGGGTCCTCTCCATGCACTGCAGTCCCTGGATTCTGCAGGGCAAGGGGCTATCTGCATTTCACAGACTAAGGTGGTGGAACTCAAGTCAGATTTACACGTGGTGAAATGGCTGTGGCTGAAAGATTCAGCATCACCCATCTGTATGTATTAATCACCAAAGTTAACAGCATAATGTGGTGAACATCACCCCTGACCCTGTCTTGTGTCCCTGGATTGGAAATTTTAGAGCTATTCCTGTAGAAACAAAAATAATTAGAAATTTTCATCGTCACCTAAGAAAATGGCTGTATGTGTAGGAAGTGTCATTACTGAAACCAGTAGCTTTTTATTTTTTTTTTTCATTTTTCTGTTAATTTGAGAACTACTTTGACAACAAGCATTGGCTTAACAAGTACCTGACTTGAAGGTACTTACACCCTAGAGTTTTTAAATGAGGGGCTGCCATTCAGCCGGACACTTTGAGAGCACCAGGTTGCATTTTGATTGCTCATTTCTGACTGTTTGGCAAGAGTGTGACGTTCTGAAGGACGGAGTTCAAAGAAGCAATGCCATTATCTGTGCCAGTATCAGTGCTGCGGGTCAGCTTTGTAGACTGTAATTTAAAGAAAACAGTGGAGCACAATGAGGATTATACAGTAATTATAGGGAAACTACGTCTTCAAAGGCAGATTTTAATTGCTTTTGTTAAATAATAATCCTGTGGCTCACCATAAAAATTGTATCTGCTGGGGCAAGAGATTTCCATTGCCATCAGCTGATTTCTGTTCTTACACCAAAGTTTATAGCTGGTTTTGCTGTGCCTGTTCAAATGCTTTTGGGTGCGCAGCAACTACAGGTTTTAGGTGGGTTTTATAATTATTTTCTTTCAATGTAGTTATTTAATTGATTTGGTTTAGGAAACTGATAGGACTGACTATACCTGCAATGACTTTATTTTGTAAATGGTTCACAGAAACTAGATGGGAGATAAATAGTGCTGTGGAAGAAGTAAACAAGAAACGGGGATGAAACAGATTAAAAATCTCAGTAGCAAAATTGTGACAGCTTGTTGATAAATGAGCCTGTGATGTGCACAGAACTTTTCTTTCAGACCCGTATGTGCACTTTTTTTACACCTCGAATGACTGTCTTGCAGCATCCCTGTTCTCCTGTCCTATTCACATCAGTTAGTCTCAGCTGGGTGTAGCTCTGTTAGAGCATCCTCAGGGCTGGTTAATGCAAGGAGTGCCTTGTTCAAAGCAGTGTCATTTAGTTATTTATAGGAGGAGTACAAATAGGTGGCAGAGGAGCAGAGATGAAAGCTTGCTATTGAATACAGCAGTAGGTTCAGCTCCACATTTCACTCCAAGGCTGTGTTCTGTTCAGCCTGCATACCCCAGGACCTTAGGCAGGTTACCTGTACTGCTGCAGCTGGCTCTGGCAGCCCACCCATCAGCATTTCCCTTCCTCAGAGCACAGCTTGTTTCATCTGATTCACAATTTCTTTTCCTTGGATGTTTCTATCCAAGATCTCCCAAGTTTTTGAGCAGCACCCTAGATCCTAATGAAATTTATTTCTTCACAAAGATGGGGTCAGAGAGTTGGAGAAACTCTTAATGTAGTTGATTCTTGGTGTTGTCCATATGAGATGTTGAATTGTAGCTCCCATCTTGAGTTCACAGCAGATAGACTGTTTAGTTACTTTTTCAGAAAGAGTAACATCACGTCATCTCAGACTAAGTATGGTGAAGCTACTGAATTCTTAAAAAAACCTCCATAGTGCCTTAATAGAGTATCTCAAGTACTTTTCTTGTGTGAGAGGAAAGTGCAGTGGATAAGTAAAAATTAAGTTCTTGAACACTTACATTCTTAATTTAACTTTCTGCAATTTTTATACAAACAGTAATTTCTTGTTAATGCTTATCTCTTTTTTTGTTTTACTTGTGGCACTCTAGTGCTTATGGATTTTGTTATGATTGAATGCTACATTGGAGAAAATACCAAGAATGAAGAGCCATTGTATGTTTAATGGAGAGAAGGTGATGTATGGATTTTAGCAGTCTGGGCCACCTGCAGAGCTCTGCTGAAGTTTGTGATCTGCCTCAATGTATTTAATATCTTGGGTTTGAAATTACAGAAGCCAAATTTTAAAAAGCCTCTGTCCTTCACCTGTGTGACACTCATATTCTGGAGGCTTCCAAAAGAGAATTGTTGTTGGATGCTAATTCCAAGTGCAAGCTGTAACGTGTGTGCTGTGTGCTCAGTAATACCTTCACGTTTCTCTGGAGCTCTTTTTGAGTTGGTGTAAGGTGGAAGGCAATCTTTTAATGAAAGAGTTCTGAATTGCAGAGACTTGGTCAAACATCCCACCCGCTGCCAGCAGCCTGATGGGACTGGTTGTCTGGCCCGGGGGATGCTTTTTGCTGCGATGCTGAGACACACAGGGCAAGATCAGTGGTTCTGCCAGCATTAGTGTGGGTTATTCTTTGTCTGGTCATGGGCCCAGCTCGTACCCACACGAGCTGAAGGAGGAGTTGACTGTTAGACGTCCCCCCCACCTCTGCTGATCTAGAGGAGGAATAATTTGTATTAATTGCTTGACCAGCAGCAGAGCATCTTCCCTGTCTTGCAGTTAAGTTTGGCATTTCTTTGCTCCCTTTTTTGACCACCTTAGGCTCTTTTTTTCTCTTTAACATGTTCTTGACTGGTTTTGTTACTTTCACTTAAGTTTTCTAGTTCTTTTTGCCTTTCATGTTCACTTGATGCTCCTTTGAATCTTTATCACTGCTTTTGGTTCTTCTTTACGTGTTTTGCTGTTGTTTTCTTTGGAGAAATTTACTGCTTTGTTCTCCCTTCATATGGCTTTTCCTTCCTCAGAGACACTGCTGCCATGTGACTTTTTTTCCAGCGTTAGCCTTAAGGAAAGGAAGCTTTGTATTCATTAGGAAGCAAATACTGGTGAAAGGAAATGTGTGCACGAGTACGTGCAATAGTGCTTAATCCTTTTCCCTGAAGATGCTGGAGGAGATCAGAGAGGCTGGTGAGGGACAGTACAGAAGAGTACATTGACTGCCTTGTTGTGAGGGAAAAAGTGTCTTTCAGGGAATGGTGAATAACCTGCAAGTATAATGATGTAACTGGGAAAGGGAAGGAATGGGTAACAGAACAAGCTGAAAACAATAGAAATTGTTGTTGCCAGAGCTGGGTTTTCCATCATCTTTGAGGATTTTCTTTAAACTCATGTTTTGAGCTGCCTTTCTTATCTGCACTGAACTTTGAAGCTAAGAAATGCTGCTCTGTCATGTTTTGGTGGGACCCTGTGTAGCTCCAGAGGGGTGTGCAGGGATGGGGAGGGACCTTCAGTGGATGCCCTCTTCCATCTTTCAAGCAGAGATTATTTCCCAGCAGCTACTGAGAGGTGCTAGCCTGTGGACAGAGTGGAGCTGACTAGTATTTGAAGTACAGAAGGTCTATTAATATGTGGTAGATACTTACAACAATGAAGAGCAGTTGTTACAGCTAAGTGAAGATGGCCAGGCCACTTCCCCTTGCTTATCCTTGTATCAAACTAGCAAAATACCACTCCAGTTTGAACCTAACATCATTAACTTGCCTCTGTGGGTCTAGGTGAGAGGAGTCTGACAACAGCCTGAGGTTCACAGCACATTTAATGTTGTTAGATTCTTACAGCACAGAAATTCCATTACATGTTCCCTTCATATATCTGTGTTCCAAGATCAGGCATTCTCTATCAGGGTCCTGAAGCACATACATCTATGATTAAAGGGATAAGTACATGCCATTAATATTATGTTACTTTTTTGTATCCTTTTTAACCAGTGAAAATAAATGCCTTGAGAATATTTTAATTCTGCACACTGGTTTATCAATATGACACATCTGAAAGCCCTTTTTTAGACTAGTAATATAAGATTTAATGTTCTGATTAATTCCTTCCAACCTCATCCACTATTTGAACAATGCCAAGTAACATGAATTGCATCTACTGACTTGTATGTAAAGGTAAGTTTAATTATAAACTTTGGTCAGTTCTGAAAACGAGAGAGCTCTGATTAAACTGTTTCTAGCTTGAATTCATTTACACTTGCTGTGAGTGGTTCTGCTCTATAAGCTTCCTCCCTGGACTTGGTTAGTGCTACTGTTGTGTTGTCATCTGCATTTAGTAGTGAAAATATGCTATAAAAACTATTAATTAGTGAAAAACTGTTCTGAAGCCTGACCTAAATTGCTAATTGACCTTTTCAGCTTTGTTTTGCCCCATTCTAAGCTTTGAAAGTACATAATAAATGAGATTTAAGATCACTGCTTTTTCTGTTACACATGATGTTGGTGTGAGTTTAATAATGCTGATTAAGCATTTTTTTTTAAAAAAGTTACTTTGCCTTTTATTGAAGGTGACAAAATGTTTATTTTTGAGTTGTCTTGAAATAAGTGTGGAGGGGAAAAAGATACAGCATGTGAAGAAGTATGATTCAGTGTTTATCAAGTTATGTTTTATTAATAGAAACAATGCTGTAAACAGATGCTTTAGTGATTACTTAAAATGAAACAAAATAGTCCTTTTATGGAGTAGAGGAAAATGGATTTAAGGTCACGAATACTGTAAATGAGGGTTTTTTTTGTTTGTTTGGTTGGTTGTTTTTTTTTAATCCAACTGTAGCTGGATATGCCTGCGCTTCTTGCTTTCTGGAAACATTAAACTCTGCTAAACCTCATCTCCCAGTAGTACTTTTTTTTTGTTATTTTTTTTTCCTCTGCTGTTTGGGGTGAAAAGCATAGGGGTGTTATTCTGGAGTACCAGACAGGTTTTTCCAAACCTCGTATTAACTTGAGCTTCAGTGTCATTCAGAATATGGGAGAAACTGCGGCTACTTCGTGTGAAAATAAGCTGCCAGATCTGATTGCTAGAGCATCAATTTCCTGAGCTCAGGCATGGGAGTGGGGTGGGTATTAGTGTTCAGTGGATTGTTGGGAGGTGGTCACAGAGCTGAGGTTTATCTCCTGGATTAAGAAAGTCTTTGAAGATCAGAGGAGTGAGGTCTGATGCTCCCTATGAGTTACAGTCTATGTGCAAGCATCCTAAGTTGTGTGGTTTTTTTTCCCCAATGTATATTGCATATATAATGTATATCATGGAATCATTAAGGTTGGAAAAGACCTCTAAGATCATCAAGTCCAACCATCACCCAGCACTACCATGACCATGTCCCCAGGTGCCACATCTACACGTTTTTTGAACACCTATATGCCTTGCATCTGCAAGGAGGTAGAAGTAGTGCTTCTGGTTAACAAGATTTGCTAAACTACCATAGTGTTGTGGGTCTTTTTCTTATTTTCTTAAGCAAAAATGGATTATAAAGTCATGCCTCCTCTGCAGGCCTGTCATTATTTAATTGGTTTGACACGGATTCTAAATGCATGAATTTTAAATTTTGGGTAGCTTGTTCTTAAGCCTGATTGTTTTAAGAATACTGTGAATTGTCCCACTATTTTCAGCCATGAACCCAAATGCTGTTTAAATATGGCAATGCAATTAAATAGTTTAAAAATGGATAAACTGGTTTATTCCAGATAAACCACAATATTAGGACATAAAAAAAAGGAATGTTCTCTGCTTCTAGTTGAATTTTTATGCTTACCATAATGCAATCGGTTTTGTTATACAAGTAAATAAAATGGTGCCCTGCTTATGATTCTTTAATGAAGCACTAGATTGGAAAATAACTGATTGTATTGTGAGACAAAGGCATTGCTGTTATCATCATGGAAAAGTAAAGTGAACAATTCAGGGAATGTTAGTAGCACAAGTACCATATTACTAAATTCACAGCAGGATGTAAAGACATTTTTTGTCAAATGCAACTGCAAAAATCATGCTT
>NW_008622369.1:210937-249928 GCF_000691845.1 Merops nubicus | reverse complement strand
TCCTGCTGATGTTACAATGTCTACCTTAGTATTAAGTGTTACAAATAAGGCCAGTCCTGCTCACTTCTTCATGACATCACATTTTGGTTTGAGAATTTTTATGTATCTCTAAGAAACAAGAAGAAACAACACACAAACCCAACCCAACACACCACAAAATAAACCCCTGAGAAAGATTGTATTCCAAAGAGGAATTGTTTTCCAGGCTGTTTTTGCCATATCACAGAAATTAAGAGTATGAACACCATATTATTAAAAACTAATTAATGACTCATTGAGCAGGTAGTGCAGAAGGACTTTAACTGAGGGGTAAACTAGTCTTGGAAATATCTGTTGGTAGTGTGTGAGTTAGGAGATTTGGTTGAACAGGGTTTTTAATTGATATGAATTGATATCTTCTTTGCTGTGCTGGATGTATCTCAGATAGTACTTCATAGTTTCATGCTTTGCTTTTGTCTCCTTCTCTTTTTAGGGTAAGTTGTTTCTTTTCTGAATTATTTGACACATTGTAGCTCTGGTTTTGTGTACTGTCAGAGAGTTTTCCAGCTTCAACAGGTGCATACTTTCTTTCCTCCACTCCAAGCAGTGGTTACTTTCCACATCTTTTCAGGTATCTATTATTAGCTTTTCCTTCCTGTCCTTTATCTTCCTATCCTAGGCTTTGTGGAATAAATGGTACAAATCTTATGTTTATAACCTGGACACATTTTACACTACCTGTTGCAATAATACATACTTAATTAGTTTTATTTTTCATTGTTAGATCTTACTTCATTTTATTAGGGAAGCCTGTCATTTATGCTCTTTAAATATAGGACTTTGTGTGGTATGGCTGATGTACTGTTGTAGGCAGTTTGTGATAGTATTTGTATTTTACTGTCTGAGTTATTACTGGCTTCACAAAAGGAGCTGTGAGGGAATTTTCTGACCTGTGGTCTCCTTGGTGTGGGAGGCATAAGGTGTAAATCTTGGTAGTCAGCTTAGCCAGGAACTTGTTATCAGGATATGGTTCCCAGCACTTGCCCTCAGACTTACAGACCTGGGTAGCTTTGCCTGAAATGTGTTGGTTCTCTGTATAACAAGCTAAAAAGTATTTAGCTGTTCATTACCTACTAATTCAGGTTTGATTGAAATTTTGAGGAAAAATATTTTAATCCAGCCATACAGCATATTTAAATATTGCTATGTTGATATTTGCTTGAGAATCTCAAAATTAAACTGCTTAGATAATTTTAATTGAATAAACCAGAAAACACTACTGTGAAAAGATAATTAGACAAAATAATGTGTTCATTTTAACATGATTTATTTTACCTGTCAGTGTCTCTTTTTAAATGCTCCAGATGGTGGAAATACATTATTATATCTCATTTTCAATCTTTGATGTATAAACACTACTTCTTCAGAAGAGCAAATCACAAGTATGATTGGACTTGTGCTTTGTATTGACTGCATTTTTGTGCTTCATTTGAAGGTCATTCTGTGAGGCTTCTGGGTCAGAAAAAGGATAATGGAAAACGTCTGGGGGGAGCACGACTGGATTTGCCAAAGATTAGGAAGAATCCACTGATAGAAATAATTTCCATCAATACAGGGTAAGGATTTTCCAAACTTATAAAACATTCAGTACTGCCAAGGAGTTCAGTGTAGCTCTTTCTGCAGGCCTGGTGTGTGACACTTAAGTTATGCATAATTAGGCAGGGTAAAATAATAAAAGGTTTTTAAATGGTATTCTTTCTGGAAAATAAATCCCTGTTTATCTGGGCACAAGACTTCTGCTTCTCCAGAGCTGTGTACAATCATGCAGTCCTCTCTGGAAGTTCATCTAACTCTCTCAAAAGTTCTAAGAAAACTGGAGAAGAAAAAATAATTTAGAGTTTGCTTCCTGTGCACCTTTGGTTGTGTAAGAAGGCAGTTCCAGAATATCGTTAGTAACTCATTAAGATCTGTAAATGTTATTAAAATCTGGAAATGTTATCAAGATCTGTAAAGACCTGATTGTCAGCCCAGATGTATTAATGGCTGAATTAGATGGTTATTTGCTTCTTGCCACTCTACTATGTTTGCAAAGGGTTATCATGCTCATATTCCAGCCTTTTTTTTTTGTTTGAATAAACTACCCTCTGCCTATCAAGCAATTCTGGATGCCCATTTCTCCATAAAACTCCATAAAACTAGCATTTTTCTGTTCTGTAGTTGTGCTTTGAGGAATTAAGTTTTAATCTTTCTTCTCCTGATGCTTTCCATTTTCTGAACTCGACTTGGTCATCTCCCACTTGGTCAGTTTCCTAAAACAAAAACAAAGAAACAAAACCTCCCCACAACGACAAAAAAAAACCACACCAAAGAAAACAAAGAATCTCCCCCCACCCATAAGTCCTCTTCTGGTTTTCCCATCTTCTCCAATTTATGTAGTAATTTCCCAGGTGGTTACATATAAAATGCATTGCTCTGGGCGTCCCAGGTAGGTGTGAATGTACTTTCTAGAGAGAAAAAAAAATATCTAGTAGATCCTAGCTCCCTTTGTTTTGAGCTTAGTCTAGCACTTCCATAAACAATTAATTAATGAGTTTTGCTACTATCCTCTTTCTCTCTCTGTTGTCTTTAAGCAATGTTGCCTTCCGAATCTGCTGTAAAACCTCGTGTGCTGTTTAGGTGAGGATACCAGTTCAATGCCTGGTGAGGTTACTTCTTCCTCTGGCTTACAGTGAACGTATGGATGACATGTTGTCAGAGTGCTGAAATTATAATACCTTTTTAAACTGCAGTTTCATGCATTGATTGTTTTTGAAGTCTGGATAAGAGCCCTTCTGGTGTTCTCTGAATCTAAATTTTCCCTTATTGTCTTCCCTGTTGACAACTTGTTTGTGCCCTTGAGATCAAAATCCTTTTCATGATTAAAAATAAGCAAAGCATTCTTTTACATTTGGTTGTGTCTAATATTCAGACGGTATCATTTTTTCTTTTCCATTAATATTATCACAATCTAATCTTAAAATGTTTTTCTAGTTGTAAATGTTGTCAAGGCTGTGAACTAATTGAGCCATGGTCTTGTCTACATGTCTTTTGATTTGTAGTAATGCTTTTAAGATGGGCCAATGTATTGCTCTTTCTCATACCAGGGTATTGCTAGCCTAGCTACAGAGCTTAATACAAGAAGAATACTACAAGGTATATACGCTTGGCATTAGGTGGCTGATGAGAGCAACAAACCTTTGCAAAAAAAAAAGTATTTTAACATATTTTGATTATAGATATTTTCATGCTGAGTTGTAAAGATATTATTTCCCAGGTTGATCAAACTGCTGACAATTAACATATCCCTAAGGTGTGACCTATGGAAAACCTTTTCTTTGGATCCTGATAATTTACAGGCACTAATTTCTTAGCTTAATAGTTATTGCTGTTCTCAAGTCAATAGAATATATATTTTATACTGTAGGATAATGTGAAAAATACTAGGAACCAGAAAAATATATTTATTTCATGGAGAATAGAGTGAAATATGACTTGAGAAGACCAGAGTATTCTGGAAAACTCAAACAAGTCAGTTGTGTAAGACCTCTAAATTAACCAAGTGTCCCATTCTATGTTACATCACGTGCTCAAGGAATCATGTTTCCTGACACATTACAGATTGACATCTGTCATTTTCCTCTAAGGAATGAGTGACTTGTTCTTCCTGCATCATTTGCTTTGTTATCACTTAGAAAACATTTGTCAATATTTTTCAAATTAATTATTCAGTTATTTTCTATAAAATAGGCAGCAAATCAGCGATCCTAGCAGAACTTGGATTGTTGCCTTGCTAAGTTCTGCAGTGATATTGATGGATCTAAACCTAGAAACAGTGATTTGTTCCTGTCCTTCAAAATCATTTTCTGCTTTGAATTAAGGGCATTTGGTTCATTTTCCTTCACTTCTATTTATGTCTTAAGTGTGTATTGTACAGGTCCATCTTACTGGAACAAACCAGGTAACAGTAGCAGAATAACATGTTAAGTGCTGTTTGAAGAAAAGGCATGAAGTTGTTCACTTATCTCTTAATGTGATTATTCCATCTGTTATATTCAAGTAAGAAAGCTAAAAGCTTTCAAATCCATTTTGCATTACGACTTCGTTTTGGTCTAGGGAAAAATCTTTTCTCCTCGTGATCTTGTCTTCGTTAGTGCCAGTTCCTTAACCTATGTACCCACTATGTAACCACTTAGCTCTTTTTAATGGGATCAAAACTTTGTCTTCCATCTTTTAATTGAGTAATTCTCTATCCTGAGCTCTCTGCTTTGCAGCTCAGCCTGTTACTGATGTATCTATGCTGTTGACATGGCCTGAGCTCCCGTATATCCGAGTTACTACTGCTCACATGCTCTTCAATAAGGTTTTATTTGTGATCTGCTTGGATACCTTGGGAAGCAAGAGTGGAGGAGTGTGACATGAGGTGAATATGAGCCCACACTGGAACTTAATGTTGGGTGGGTTTGCACACAGGTTTACTGAAGAGCTTTCTGTACTCCATCTAAGCTGTCTGTCTCTCTTTCCTTCTGGAGCAGGCAAGGTATTGTACTGCTGATGTGGCTGGCTAGAGAAGAATAAACACATTGTACAGGGGATTCAAAACCAGAAGGAAAACAGAAGTGTGTGCTCATGCATTGAGCTATCTAAAGACCTAAGACCTGGTGCAACTCATGCTGACTTTTCAGTGTGAACATACTCAAAGTGCCAAGTCTCTCACCAAGTTGTCCTTTTATTCTCTCTCATCTGAAGCCACTGCATGAATTCCGTATAGTCTTATTCTCTTGTTACTTTCATAGGTTCCCTTATTAAGCTGGTCAGAGGACTGGGAGATGTTTAAGATCCCCCATCTGAGTTATGGTGTTGTTCTGAGACATTACACAGACCCATGGTTGTACTGAGAGGATGGTTCAATTCAGTGGAAGCACAGTCTAGTTCTCAGTCTGAACATCTGTGAACATTTTCCTTTGGGAGAAGGGCTTTTAAAAGCATTATTAAAATGAAAATTAAATTGCTCATCCAACCAATCCCAATACATTATTCCTGTAGTGCTAGAGCATCTTACAGAAGATCAGCATCTTACTCCATCTCAGAAAGGTTTTCAGATCTGCTGTGGGTCTTAAATACTAATTAAGGCATAACACTTAAAACTTAGTGCTCTCCATATTGAAGAAGTAGAAAGTTTCTTCTCATTGGAGGGTCCTTGCTGTCAAACTTCACGTTGAGAGTGAACATGCATAGTAGTGCTTTCTTTAGAAGTCCTTGATTCTTCTTGCTAGTTTTGAGGGGGTGTTTTAGGCTGTGCTTTGAAGTTCTGCACGGATGGTCATTCAGAATCTTTGAGAGCTCCTGACGGATCTGAATTTAGCAGAAGAATTAAAAAAAAAAAATAAAATTAGTTCTATGTACAGTACTTGATTTGTTTTATTAATCAACTAACCAAAAATTCATAGTAAAAAAATATAGTATAGAGGTCCCATTGTCAATCTTGATGTTCCCAGGCAGGAGGATGTCACTGGTTATGAACTGTGAAAGGATAAAATTCTGTTCTATCAAAATTTTCTGTAATAAGCAACTTTTCCAGTTTTATGATGCATTGGGGAGTGTGAAGATTGAATTTTCTCCAAGAGTTGCATTTTGGCTTTGTATGAGCTCACATATTAACCTTTTATATATTGCATGTCAGGATTAGTTTAGGATTGAGTATATGAAGTTGCATGGAACTGTATGTCTATGAAAGTGTAGTTATTCTGTTTGGTTAATTGTTGGGTTGTTTTGTTGCTTGGTTTTTGTTTGTGGTTTGGGGTTTTTTTTGGTGTGGTTTTTTTTTTTTTTTCTTATTGTGCCAAAAAGAGGCTGTAAACTGACATATTTCCAAGTCTGTAATATTTTTTTTTAATGTGGACATCTGAAATATGTGATTTGATTAACTTTAGTCACGTTCCAAATCTTAGCAGCATTAGATGATTTCTCCTGACTTTTGGTGGCTAATAACTAGGTACCTGGGAGGTGTCTTTGGTGGTATGCATGGACTCGTTGTGCTGTAGGTAGTCTTCACTGAATGAGCACATATTTAAGGCTACTTTCAGAATTGAAAGCAGATCGTATTCCATATCTTTGATCACTGCAGTTGGTTGAGATGTCCCACGAGCAGGAAGTCTCAGTGGCTTTCCCATATGGCAGTACATATGGAAGCAGTGGTGTCCTCTCAGAAATGAGTGGTTTACCAACAACAAGATGAAGAAGAGATGCACATGGTTGTATTTGCCTCTTCTGACTAATTAATGCTTTGGAATTATTTGATGCCAGTACACTGACAGATGTGTGGAGGCCATTTAGAACAGCATTTGTTCCTTTGCCAGCCTAAGATACTCCAGTAAGAGATATTGAGGTCCTTGGAAGCACTTGAGGATGCTGCTACAGTTTTTATCAGTGAAATATGGATCTAGTTGTTAATCTGAGTGTGCTGGAGCGAGTCAGGTGCTTCCAGGCTCTGGTGCAGGAGCAGAGGCCCAGGGCCACATGGCATAGACCTGAATGTTGTTGAACATAGAGTTGGGAGACTGGTCTGTAGAAGTTTAGAATCATAGAATGCTTTGGGTTTGAAGGAGCCTTTAAAGGTCATGTAGCCCAACACCTCTGCAGTGAGCAGGGACATCTTTAACTAGATCAGGTTGCTCAGAGCCTCATCAAGCCTGACCTTGAATGTCTCCAGGGATGGGGCCTCCATCACCTCTCTGGGCAGCCTGTTCCAGTATTTCACTGGAACTTCTTCCTAATATCTACTCTAAATCTGCCCTGCTGGAGTTTCAAACCATTGCCCCCCTCCTATCACTACATGCCCTTGTAAGCAGTCCTTCCCCAGCTTTGCTGTGGGACCCTTCAGGTACTGGAAGGCCACCCTAAGGTCTCCCTGGAGCCTTCTCTTCTCCAGGCTGAGCAACCCCAGCTCTTTCAGCCTGTCCTTGTCACCTGCAGGAGAGGTGCTCCAGCCCTCTGATCATTTTTGTGGCCTCTTTTGGACCTGCTCCAACAGGTCCATGTCCCTCCTGTTAGGGGCTCCAGAGCTGGACCCAGTAGTCCAGATGAGGTCTCCCCAAAGCGGAGCAGAGGGGCAGAATCACCTCTCTGCTCCATCTGCTGGCCATGCTGCTTTTGTCCAGCTTTTGCTTTTGTCCAGCTTTTTGTCCACCAGTACCCCAAAGTCCCTCTCTGCAGGGCTGGTTTAGGGTCTGTCTTTTTTAGGGTTTGTTTTCCCTGGTTGACTCTTGTCCAGCTATGTCACTGAGATGCCAAATGGCCACAGTGGCTTTGGCTTGCAGAGCTGATCCCTCAATACTCTGCCCGTGCTGTACCACTTCAGTGTCTTCTCCAGAAGTGAGGTCTGCTCTTCTGCTCGTGTTGAGTCCTACTTCCAGCTCTCTTAAGAGACCCATGTACCACAGAGCACCTGCAGATCCACACTGGCATTTGGCACAGTGGAGCTCCTGTGAGGAAGGGAAACATGGTCAGAAACAAGGTGGACATGGATTGTAAAGCAGCACTCTGTGATGATTAGTTGCATTTTTACCATCGTCTAAGCCTGTCTGGAGAGTGATTTAAAATGGATATTTATCAAAGTGGTATGGAGATCAGCTAGGATGCAATAGAATTTTTCTAATTATGGTAGTAAATTGCTATTTAAGGCCCTAATGGTGAATCTCAAGTCCCTGAGCTCATGTAGTGGCCTGTGTGGCCTGCCCAGATGTTTGGCTCACTGAAGTGGCTGAGCTAGATTCCACCTTTTTGTGGCATTCAACAAACATCATCTGCACGTGAGCATCCACCTTTGAAAATGCTTTGTGCAGTTACATCATCTCCAACTCCTTTATAACTGGGATGAGTTTTCTGGAGGAACAATCTTGAAACCACATTAAAATATCTTTGATTGCTCAGGAAAGGGCATTGTGGCTTAAGTCAGAGAGCTTGTGAAAATGTTGCCCTCCTGTGCTGTAATTCCTGGGATATTTCAGTAATAATCTCATTAGTTCAGCAGAACCATCACCATTTCTTTGGCTTTCTGAGTTTACTGATGTGAACTCAAATCTTTTCCCCAGTACAGTGATATCTCTAGATTAAAATACATATAGAGATGGAAAATGGAAATCTTTCTGGTATGTGAAAAATGGGATTGCCTACTGTTTGACAGCGATAGACTTGGGATTTTGGCAACTGCTTATATACTTTTGTCTATCCAACTGCACCACAGTGTTTTCAACATTTCCATCCTCTCCTAAAATATTGCTGTCTCCATCTTGAATAGTGAGTGTGAATTACAAATCTCTTCATATTTTGGAAGAATCTTTGAATACTTACAAGGATAACTTCCACATCTTCAATTTACTTAATTTAGTTTGCTTATTAATAACACATAATTTCCTATATTTTAATGTTTAATTTTTCAAGATAAGTCAAGTGACACTGCAATTGAAAAAAGATTTTGATTTTTGGAATACAAGATCCATAGATGTTTTGAGTTGCATTCAATATTATGCTTGGAGAGGTAAAACAGTATTTCTTCTGATTATAATAATATGGTTATTATGTATAATTAAATATTATGTTACCACATATTATATTTACTTTCACTTGAATTCAAGATAAATGCTTGGAGCTAACTCCTCAGGAAATGGGAAGTGATACAATTACTTTAGCCCTATCTTAGCTTATAATATTTAAATGGACACTTCTCATAACTGTTTAGCTCAGACATCTATGATATGCCAGAGACTATCATGTCGGTTACCCTCAGAAAACAGAGTAGGTATAAGGTCTGTAAAGATAATGTGTTTTTGAAAGAAAACCTCTGCATTAGGCTTTTCAGTTAGTATTTTAATCAATATTTGCATGTATATATTCAGATTCTAGCTATACTATATACTAAGCATGTGTTTCAACCATGCATGTACCAGATATCAAACTGTTCTGCCTTGGCATGCTTCACAAAATACTTTACATAGTGAAAATGATAGATGGCACAGTTGTGTGTATCTGTATGGAAAGGATTTTAATTTTAATCATAAAATCTGAAAAGCTAGTATTCCAAAGCTTGCAGAAACCACGTTTCTGTAGCAGAGGGAAAAGGAAAAATAGTTGTTTACAACAGATAGTTTTAACAGGCCTTTTGCCTAAGGTCTCTTTCCACTGTAACTTACTGTAACTCCCATCCAAGGTCATTATTTCCCAATTAGATATTTAAAGAGTACATTGATGATACTGAAAGATTGCTTTTTTCAATTATTACTAATTTCTTACAATTATAACAATAAACACCTGAAGAATAGAATATAAAACTATTTATGACAGTCTGATACAAAATCTCTAGGTGCTGCATGGTCATTAACAATGTGGAAAAAATGTATTATGTGTCATACATGGACGTGATTCATATTCTCACCTCACCAACTGCTGTGCCTGTAGTCCTTTCTGTTCTCTGTGTCTCTCTTGTTCTGTGTCCCCACTGCTGAGAACGTCCCTGCTCACCTATGCTTCCGCGTGCAGAACAAGTGAGAAGAATGGCATTTCACTAGTTGGTTTCCTTGAGCAGCCTATGAAGCGGGGTCTTTAAGAAAACAAAAAAGGAAGTAGTTGGATTGAGTTGAGCAAAGAACTGCCTCCTCCCTCCTGAGTAGCTTGGTTTCTGCATTGCCCCAAAGATCAAAGCTTGCTACAGTTGGTTCTGTAGGGTAGACTTCCTTCAGTGCCAAAACCCCAGCTTTTGGTGTCAGTGAATGGGAACTGCTCATTGAGCTCAAGAGCTGTGGACAGGAGGAGTGACCCCTTTGGCTGTATTGGTGGAGCCGGCTGTGGTCCTCCTCATTCCATAGTAGTATTATCCCTGGCCAGCTTTGTTGGACTATCCAATATAACAGTGTAACAGTATAATAATTCCCTTCTGCTGCTGGGAAGGTGGAAGCTGTTGATATTTTCAGTTTCTCTTAGTGTTGCATGCAGTAGTTCTGCCAGTTGTGCTGATCTGTATTGTACAAGGCTGCTTTGAGTACTGAGTATGGTAGAGATGTTTTGCAGTTTCTTCTAGAGTAAGTGTCTGCTACTGTGCTAACCTGAAAGGAAGATGACCTTGAATTCAAAATGATTCCTCACAAAAAGAAAGTTGTTTATACACAGTGAGTTTATTATATACCTGTATTCAGTATATAATTGGGTTATAAATTTTTCAGTATTTGCCTGAAAGAAGGTAATTTTTCCCTTATGGTTTATGACTGTTGTCCTTCAGCTTTGCATGTCTTCATGATTTCTGCCACAGTTACTCTTCTACTTTCTCATCTTCAGAATCTTCGCTGCTAGAACTCTCTTCTTTGAACTTCAATTCTACCTGTGGGATTTTAAGTACAGAACTTGTGAAGCCCTTTAGCTACAGCATCTGAATTTCTCTGATGTTGTGCTGTCTTGATTCAATGACAAAGTAATCCTTTTCAAAATTCCCTGTAGGGATTCGAGCATGATCCCATGCCAGGAGTAATTTTGAGAGAAACCAAATTTTAAAAGTTCAAAGGGTCTTTAAATGACATTTTCACTAGTACAACATGTACCTGCAGTTGAGATGACATTTGTGATATGACTTGAAGACTAGTATTCACTTCTCTGGTGGTATTTTTCATTGCTGCTGTTAAATGCTGTTTGAATGGACTCTGGAGAATGCACTTTCAATGAACAGCATACCTTGTGTCCTGTTCCAAGAAATGTTCAGCCAGTCCTTCAATAAGTTTACTGATACAGGACACCAGAGGATTATTCCTGCAAATAGTTGTTTCTTTGGCATTATTCTGCGATTGAAAATTACATGCAGCAGCAATTCCATACTATCTGCTAGTACTGCCAACTGTGCTGGAACACAGACTTTTCATTCCTTGCTTCTTATGATGATGGATTTTGTACCTGTTTCTTCAATGGTGCAGCTTGACAATGTGTCAAAGTAAATTGGCATCTAATCTGCATGATCCCATCAGCTCTTTGCCTAGTCCAGTCACACGCTGTTCACGTGCAGGGAGGTTTTCCCATGGAGTCAGAAGGTACATGTTGGTAAAGTTCTCTGCCATAGGCATAAACCATTCTGATGCATTGTTTGTACACATTAGGCATTGCTGGCCTTGAATTCTTGATGTGCAATATTCTTGTATTCATGCTATTTTCTGAGCTCTCGGTTTTTGAGATATGAGAAATACTCTTGAAGTACACAAATTCTACAACTATTTTTTTCTGGCTTGTGGAAGCTTCCCCTTTTGAGTCCGCTGAATGACTTCTGCATTGAGTTAGAAAAAAAACCGTCTTGTTTTGATTGTTTCCATTTTTGCACATTTGCCTCCCTTAGGTTATTTCTTCCCAGCCTCACAAATTTTAACATTTTCTGCATAAAGTGCCATCATGAGTTTAACATTTCCATCAAACCTTCTCCTTATACTTTTTGATACATTTCCTTTTACTGTTGTACTTCTCATCCTGGGAAAATTTGCTATTTCACAGTTTATTTAGATTCAGGAAGACACATAAAAGCTGCCAGAAATCACTGTGCAGTTCTGTGAACTCTAGTACACCACACAACTTGCAAGTCAGTGAGAAAAACAGCAGCAATCACATGCTCCAACTGCGTCATGGTATTAAAAATTTGGGCAGCTTCAGGCATATTTGTGCTCCTTCGTCACTAGGTGGCTTCCCACACTGCACAGTTCTGGTACTCGGCTCACTCCAGAGGAGGACAACAAGAATTTTAACACCATTCCCAATTTTGAAGTTAAACTACATGGGGAAAAAGGTTGTGAGGGGGAAAAACAAGCTTGATTTCATTTTGTGTAACTATTGTATCTAGTTTCCTGCAGTTTCAGATGATTCCTTTCAATGCTACATCCCTGATTATTTTGGAGATTGATTCAGAAACTGGGACAGCTTTAAAATCCTGGAACCTGCTTCCAGGTTAGAACACAATAGTGTGAGGCAACTTCCTGCCTGCCGCCTTGGCAGTTGCTTACGTACAGCAGTGGCTTTGGATCACACAAGAAGCTTCATGTTCTGGTCTGCTTGGATAAGAAGAGATCATTTTGAAATTGTCTGCAGTCGCATACATCCGTAATGCTGACATCAATATGCTCTCTGAGGTTGGGGATGAATTCCTCCTTGTTGAGAGGAGCATTCATGTGTGTCCCTTCTCCGACCGCCCACATACGTTTTTCCTAAGGGAAATCTGGTCAGAATCCTGAGAAACATTTTATTCATTTCTCATTTTACAGTAAATACTGAGAAATAACCTCATAGGTCATACTTATAATTGATATTGTGTTGCTTTTCACATTAAAAAAAATCCCAAACCCAAAACTAGAAAACCAAGACAGGCACTGGGGAAGCCATTGTTGTGAAAAAATACTGTCTTGCTGAATGCTAGTGTGAGAAATGTCTGTGCTTTTACATACTCTTAATTTGGGGAGTTCTAATAATCTGCTTGAAAGTGTTATGTAATGTGTTTAAAGCCAAGTGCGTGTGTCTTTACTGCTCATCAGCAAAATCAGATCACTTTGAGTTGCCTAATAACAATCTCTTCAGCTAACATTGATATGACTTCTTAAATGTGACTAAAAATGAGAACAACTTGTAAAAAGGGTCTGATTGAAGTGGCTTTTGTGTCCTCTTAGGTCAAGGTGGAACTTTTTATTTTTTTGAGACTTGACAAAGAAATGTGTTAAGGAATGTGTAAAAAGAAGAATTAGCATTGGGAAACATCTGCTGCTTGAGTTTCTTCTTAGACTTGACCTAGAGATAATATTAGTGGAAAAATAGTTTTCCCTGAGTAAGATGGGTGGGCTCCAAAAATTCTGTTTGGCATTATCTAGCAAAATACATAAAGGGATTTTTTTATGGTGTTCTCCTTGACTTGTGTGAATTCATAGATTTCAGAAATAGGGAGGAATAGGGTATTTTAGCTGTGATAATCAGTATGTGGCATAAAAGTAAAGTTACTCAAATAAAGGTACTTGAAATAAGCCCCCAAAAATAATAAATGAAAAGTTGAGTATCAAGATTATGCTTGGCAGATAACATAAGAGACACAAGCTCCAATGTAACATACTCCAAGATTATATTTCAGGTGATTTATATATGATAGTATATATGGCTTCTTTATGTATGGAATAAAAAAACTTAACACTCTTGAATTCAGATATTTATGCTGCAGTTCAAATAAGTTGTTAATTTTGCGCCTGTTAGCTTTCAAGGTCCTTATTTTTAAGATCACTTAGATTATCTTTGGTATAATTGCACCGTATGTTCCTTTATCTGTTTGTTTAGAAAATACATTTTGAATTTTGGATTTTTTGGGTGAGCTGAATTTTTTCTCAGTGAAAATGGAAAAATTCTGTGTTAATGTTATTGAAAAGCCTCACAATTTGCATGGTTTTTTTCATTATTATTCTTGACTATTGTTCTTGAAATATGACAGGATTAAAATAAAAATCAGGTCCCTAATTGTAAAAACAATTTACACTGAATTAATAGTTTTATTTGCACTTCAAATAGTAAAAAACAACAAGAAAAGTGCTTAGAGCAGATCTCTGAGCTCCTTTTGCATTTGCTACAAGATGCATGTTAGAAGAGCTATTATTTATATGAAGAATAAATAAGTTTAAAAGAGGCACTTGAAGGGTCCCCTACCCCTAGTCGTGGAACTTAGGCAATAAAATTGTAAATTTTTTGTGGAAACACAGCTTTTTTTTTTTTTTTTTTTTTTTTTTTTTTTTTTTTTTTTTACCCAGCAGGGTGGCTTTAATAAAAAGCTGTTGAAATATTTGCTTGAAATTTTATTTTGATTAGTTGTTTTGGTTTTTCCATTGCACCAAGACCAGTCTTATCCAATAAATGAAATTTATGTTTTACTAAGTATCTGCTAGTAGAAATTGAGGTTGAACTCCTGAGTTTCTGGTCTCTTCAGGATCAACATACTCGTCTGCCAGTTGCTGCTTTGGGAAGTGAGGGTACTCAGTAGAACTCCCAAAATGCTGAGGTGTTTCTGCACTCCTGCAGAACTACAAAATTTGGGGCGGGGAAAGTTATGACCAAAAAAAGGTAATTCCTTCCTCTATCAACTGGATACTGATCATGTAATGGCTTGGAGAACCATGACTGGTTTGGGTTGCTAGAAGTTGGTTTCTTTTCAAGTAGAAGCAGACAAATACAGAAGTGAAGATCTGAGGAGAGCCTGTTGTGCCGTGTTGTGGAGTGGGGCTTGTGGAAGTGTGCTGTACTCCCTTCCCCTCACAGGCTTAGGAACTGTGTAAGGTGCACAGAAGGCTTCAGTCAGATAAGCACTGAGTGCTGTGTCTAGAAAATTATGACCAGGTATTTCTCTGTATGCCTATGAAGCTTTTGACAGCCTGTAAAAAGTAGAAGCTGCCATCAGTATTTCAAGTACTGTTCCTGAAGTTTCAGAAGTCTGATGGAGCTCATGACTCATTTCATAAAACATCTTTACAAGCATGAAAGGTCTGTATGGATTTAGCCTAAATGTGACACTTGCAGTCACACAGCTTGTGTATATCATCATGTCAAGGCAGGTCCTTAGACCTCCTTTTTGTCTGTTCTGTTCTCTTTGGCTTTATTTCCATCTTCAGGGACTCATCTTGTTGTCCTTACAGCAAGACTGTGAATCCAGGTGACACACCCCAGCACTGTGAGCTTACACGATGAGAAGTGGAACTGTTTGTGTGTGGTTCCTGCTCATTTCCTTCCTTGCAGACACAGCTGCCAGTCTGAAAGCTGGTGCTTTCCTCTTGGCACATTACTGCCAAGGAGTGGAGAACCAGGCTGTCCTGTTGGTGGGGTTGTGTCAGTGTTCCTTAAAACAGAATTTGTCCTTACAAATGAAGTTTAGTTATCTGATTGTTTTCAGGTAGAGAGAAATTTTCTCCGTTATTGCTGTTGTCTTGTAAGGGTGGTGGTAAGAAGTAAATTTTTTTTTTTGTTGTTCATTTTTAACCTCTTTCAGTCACAATTTGTTACAATGATTTAGTGCTCTTGTCAGAAATACTGTCAGTTGCCTCCTTTATGGAGATTAAGTCCATACATCAGGAACAATTGAGACCTAAGTCTTCACCTTGAATACACTGAATGGAGGAAGATGCCTAAATTTATAAATGCCTAAAATAATTTGAAGTACTAGGAATGAGATAACAGCTTCCCTCTGAAACCTGGCATCACTCACTGACAAGATCTTACATCTGTAGGTAAAGCACAGAACTTGCTGTGAGGTTAGCCTAGAATATGAAATGCTCCTTTTTACATCTCATTGCCTTCTGTCTAAAGTCTGCAAAATACATTTTTAAGGTTTGTTTTCACAAATTAAATGTCATGGTAGACATGAGGCAGCAATGTGCCCTTGAAGCAAAGGGCAGGATGAGGGAGTGGGAGGTGGTCCTTCCCCCCTGCTGTGCACAGGTGAGACACCTCGAGGGCTGGGTCCAGGTCTGGGCTCTCCAGTACAAGAGAGGCTTAGAGACAGTGGAGCAGATCCAGTGAAGGGCCGTGGAGGTGATAATGGCTTGGAGCATCTGACATGTGAGGAGAGACTGAGAGCTGGGACAGTTCAGTCTAGAGAAGAGCAGGCCCAGGGGAGTCTTCTCAGTGTGTTTAAATACATGGTGTGGGGGGCAAGGTAAAAAGGACAGAGCCAAACTCTTCTCCATGTCCGGGGAGAGGACAAGAGGTAATAGGCACAAAGTGAAGTAAAAGAAATTGTATTTAAATGTAAGGAAAGACTTTTTTTTTTTGCCATAGAGATGATTGAACACTGGAACAAGTTGCTTGGAGAGGGTGTGGAGTCTCCCCATGCTTGGTGGTCTGGTCCACAAAAGGTGTCTAGAGATGGTACTGAGCAACCTCCTCTAGTTGCTCATGCTTTGAGCAGTGAGGGCTTGGACTAGATGATCTCCAGAGGTCCCTTCGCACCTCAGCCACTCTGTGATTCTCTGATTCTTAAATCAACAGCAACAAAAAACCCCACAAGGGTTTAGATACATACGCTGTGTCTTAGTGCAGTTGCCTAACGCTGGTGGAGACCTTCACTCCAGAGGTGAGTGTTGTGGTTTGGCACATTAAAAAGCATTACCATAAGCTAAGGGCTCCCCATCCCATGCAGAATGCATCCCCATTTCCTGACTTAAAAGCATTTCCTGTGCAATCCTGCAGGCCTGTTCAGCCTCAGGAAAGAGGAACTCTATTTCCAAATTCCTCGCCTCCAAGACAGAGTGAAATATTCCCACTGGAAATATACACCCCAAGCTTCTGTCTCTGTAACTTAGCATGTTGAATTTCATCAACTTGATTTACAAGAAGACTTCAGTCCTTTTTTTTCTTTGTCTGAATTCCTCCTGCAGACATATGCTTCTTATTTTTCCTAAAGCAACCATGTAGAGTTTTGTTTTTAGAGTTTATCTTCAAGACATGGGATGAGAAGTAAGGTTCTAGCTTTTGTTTTTAGGAATTTTTTTGATATGTGTGTGGACTTTGTGAAAAGGAGCTATTTAAGTAAAGGTCAAGTACAAAATTGTCACTCATCACATGCTTATCTGGCTTATTTTTAAACTAATACACAAGTGTCTAAGTATCACATGGTCTTTCTTGCATTGCAGACTGGTGCCAGACTTGCTGTCTTTTCTGTTTTTTAAGAGATAAACGTCTAGTGATTTTTCTTTTCAGTGGAGATGTTTGTGAGGCATATATCTTGTATAATTTTGCTTTGCCTCTGAAGTTTTAATCATTATGTAGAAGGTAGATGGAGTCTCCACATTTTAGCTTGGTATTAGGCTGAGAGCTGCAGCTGGGGAATGTTTACCAAAGGGTTTGTTTAGTCATTCACATTCCTGTGTTTCCAACAGTTTGTTTTAGATTGTTCGTTAAGGAGCTTAAAGAAGAGCTCCTTTTACTATTGGTGTAGGTTTTTTTCCCTCGCAAGTTAGGGATTTTGATTGAATTTGTTGCTTGTTTTATTGTTTTAATTTCCCTTTTCAAAACTGTACATCAGTTACTTTTCTCAATAGCAGGCATGGGTAAAAGAGTATAGTGATTACATATAGCTAGTGAAATACATTTTGAAATGTTTGTCTTTTGGTTTAGGAGTGTAAAGTTATAGGTAGTTTAATTAGTAAAGTAAGATGTGATAACTTCAGAGATTTTTTTTTTTTTTTAATTTTGCTGTTAAATGAGGAATAGTCTAAATGAAAGTTTTAAGTGATAGAGTAAAAATGTTATCCCAGGTTAAACCTAAATAGGTATCAAAACCTTCAGGAAAATTCAGATGTATAGTTTAAAGAATTAACTCACAATTCTGTAATTCACAATAATACAGTGGCATGCTCACCAAGCACACTATGAGCATTTAAGTAACCTCTGAATTCCCACTGAAGAGTTCGTAGTGATGTCTCCACTGGGTTTATCCATTTTGCTGTAACTTGAGGTGTGAGCTCATGTGCTTATTGGCTTGCAGCTGCTCTTTGTAGGGGAATAGGGTTTCCAGACAGTGTAGGGAAATAGGTTTGCAAGACAGTCTTGCTGTGTCTGCAGCTCCTGTCAGGTGTTTCTTGGATATGTTCAGATCCTAAACTAGCAGATTTTTGTGGAAACAGGCCACGCACTCTAAATTTAGCAATGTGCGTGTGAAAGTGCCAAAGTAATACAGAACTCATACTAAGTGTTGTTTGGTTCCTCTGTGTGTGTGTAGGTTCTGTTCTCATATAAAGGTTCTACAGATGCACTAGATGTGCATTCCTTGCATCTGCACTGAGAGCTGACTAGTGCAAACACTTTATAACCAGATAATACTTGACAGGTGCATTCTTTGTGATTCAGACAGCGGCTGAACCTATTCCAGAGACTATAATGGGAATTTTAAACATTAAACTAGGTCCTATTGCTCTATTACCAGTTCATTCTGGCAGCTTATGTACTTTACAGCTATTGCTTCTTTGAGTGGAGGTGCAATGAGGAGGCAGTTTGTAGTGCTACAGTTAAATATGGGAGTGAAGCCCAATCTCTTAATAAAATCATAATCAGCTAAAAAGAACAGAAAGTTTCTGAGATGCTACAAAGATATTTTGCAAAATGGAAGTAGGTGTGAAGTGGTGGTCCTTGCTGTGGAGTATGTTTTTTAGATGCTATGTTTCTGTGATGGCAAAAGGGCAGTCTGAAGGATTGTCTTTTACTATAGTATTTTCATTCTACTTTTCTGAACATGATAGCTGTGAATTTGAGTATGTTCTTGTCCTATTTTTCTCTAAATACAGTTAATGTGTGTTAATTTTAACACAGCATGTATCTAAACTGTCTTAAATATCAAAAATGCCATCTATTGGGGGGCAGAATGGATGGATGAGAGAAGCATATGAGTATACAATTAATGCAGGTAAAATAAGCACATTTTAAGTAGGATTTTTTTTAGGACTCATGGCTGAAAACTTTTGTTTGAAAAAGTTCCAAAAAAAGTTCTTAAAATGTTTGTGGTTGGGAAAATGGCCTCAACCTGCCAACTGAATTTCAAATTCTACAAAAATAAGGATATTCTTGCTGTGCAGTGGTGCCTCGGCTGCAGTGCTCTCTGGTACATTGTATGAAAACAGAGCTGAAACACGACCAGCCAAAGTAGAACTGTGTGTTTGCTGTGTATTTCTATAAGGAAAAATGCATCTTTATGAGAGAATAAGACTTGCTCCATCTCACAACTATTAAAATACTAGGAATAAGGTTTTCAGCCCTAACTGGTTTTGTTTCCTTAGCTATATTTCAGATTTCCTGGTTGTTTGTGTTTATTACAAAGCCATTTTGCTTTTAGGATATTCAGCTGCATAGGCTGGTCTGGTTTATATAAATAAATAATATAAATAAAGAATACCAGGTCTTATTCTTTCTTACAATTTTAAAAAAATTAATTTAATACATAATGCTTACACAGCTTTTATGGGAAGGTGTTCTTGGCAAAGCAATAGGTACCTGATTGATGTGTAGTCTTTTAAATAGCCTTTACTGCTAACTATGTCTCATAAATGTAATATTACTATACCTACCTCTAGTTAAAACTGTAGTATCTGCTGTCTTCCTCCTACTCTTCCTTCCTTAGGAGTATGTGGGGTTTATGTTAAGTCTGTGTTGACTATTTTATTAATATTGTTGACCATTATATGCTGAATTATTTTCTTATGCAGTCAGTATGTGGGTGAAAGTCACTGTCCTTTTTGAAATGGATTTGGGAAACTAATATCATAAATACTGAATAAATACAGGGATTTTGTTAGTCTTGATCAGCTGAATTTTCCTTTATTTTCCAAGAGAAGTAATGATCTTCTGAAGAGCAAAGGATGAAGAGGGACCTACCTCCATTGATTCTAGTGAGACTACAAACCTGGATTCTATAGATTATATAAACTGCCTTAGACAAGAGCACACAAAAGAGCTTACAGCACATCTAATCATTGAGGGACATGACGTTGTTTTTTACACAGTACCTTCAAGGTTTTTTCCCCCCATCAATTTCTTTTACATGTGATGCAGGTGTATTTGCAGCAGAGAGTTTAGGATTCCTAAGTGAATTCAAGGTAAGTGCATTCAGAAGTGTAAATGTGGCCAGATAGAACTTGTAACAAAACTGGCAAATTTCACCTTTTTTAGGTAAGACTTGTTTACAATTTGGGTTGATTTGAACAATTCCAAGGAATATGGAAAAGTAATAAATATTCACTCAGAGGACTAAGTTCTGGGCTCTGCACAACTGCTGTCTGTATGACTCTATATAAAGCTTAAAGACATGTTGATTAATGTTGCATAAAGGTGAAGGATGGCAGGAAACAAAGCACAATTTTAAGTGGTAGTTCACAATTCTGTGGGCATGGAAGAGTGCCCATAGGCCCACTTTCTAAATGTCCAGTGGGTGGATATAGTGCCCATTCACTCTATTCCTTCATTCTGTGGAGGAACATGATGAAAGTGGAAACCTGATCTTCACAGAACAAATTATCTCGCTTGTCATCTGTAAAACTAGAGTTCTAGCTTGGTTTTTTTCTGTCTGCGAACCCTTGGCTGGCTGGAGCTCCAGTAGCATGCTTGAGAATATTCTGTTAATGACTGATTACTGGCTATCTGCTCCAAAAAATCTCTCCTACTTGTTTGTCTGTTAACATTAGCCCTCAAAGTGCTGCGGTGTACTTAAGGGCAGCATGTATGACATTACTGTCACACTTTAAATAGATTTGATCAAAAATGGAAAGGAGTAGTGTTCTTGTCAGTTACCAGTGTCTCAAAGGGTGACACCTGGAACAGGCTGCACCACAACTGTACTTGACCACTGTCATGGTAAAACACATTCTTCAATCTAATTGCAATTTCTTGTCTGGCCACTTGTGTCCATTGCTTCTAATCTTATGACATTGAACTTCCAAGACCAGCCTGGCCGTGTCTTGACTGTATACTCCCATCAGCTGTTTGTAGATAGCAATAAAATCTCATCAGAACAATGTGAATCTAGCTTCTCCTTCTGTGCCATGGGCCTGAGCCCCCTAATCATCTTGTTGTCCTTCCTGTCTGTTACTTGGTGTCAATGTCTGCCTTGTTCCAGGGAGCTCAGCACTGGACACAACACTGCAGATGCAGCCTCACAAGTGCCAAACAGAGGGCAATAATAGCATCAGTCTGTTGGTTTTGTTCCTGAGAGCACACTCCAGTGCATTTGACCTTAACTATAAAGGGCATACTGCTGACTCACGTTCAATTTGTTGTCTGCCTGGACCCCAAAGGCCTTATAAAGCTGCTTTTTAGCCAGTCCATTCCCTCCTCACCTGCACTTTTGCCAGGGGTTACTCTATCCCAGATACACTTCTTATTTGCTTTCATTGAACTTCAGGAGGTTCCTGTTAGCCTGGTTCTGCAGGCTGTTGATAGCCTTCAGATTATCAACCCTGCTGTCTAGCATGTAAACTGCTGCCCCCACCTCCAGCTTGGGCTCTGCTGCAGATGCATGACATCCCTTCTCCTGTGGCATTAATAAAGTCAGGAAATAGTAGTGGCCCCAGCATCAGGCCCTGAGGAACACCAGTGCTAACCAGCCACTGTGCAGACTCTGTACTGTTGATCAGAACCCAGCATTCAGCCAGTTTTTATCCCACCTTGTTGTCCATTTATTATCTGTATCACAGCAGTTTGACTTTAAGGATTCTGCGGGAGGCTGTGGACAAAAGCCTGCCTAAAATCCCCAGCCTTCCCCTTCCCACAGGGTCAGTCACCTCTGTGTAGAAAGCAAGGACAGGTCAGGTCATCTTCAGACAGTTCAGCCTCACAAGGAAAATGGCATTTTAGCCTTTGTTTGTAAAAGCAAGGAGACATCTTGTTGTATGATGTCATCAACCTTATTTGTGAAAGCATTTCTGCAGGGAAGTTTTTAAGTGGTGCTTACTGAATGAAATGGTAACGTCCCTTTCTGCCTTGGCTTGTTGGCTCTGTTCAACAACCTGGGTCTAACCAGTGCCAAACCCCCATCATCCAGAAAGTTGGGTCTTTTTAAGAACTTCGTTCAAGTTGAAAAACAATTTTAAGTCAGCCATTTCAGAGATAATGTTGTAGCCACATGTGCCTGTGGAAAGATGAAGAAAAATTCCATTTAAGTGTTGACCAAGGCTTGTAAACAACGGAATTGCTGAGCTACTTCTTGTTTTGTCTGCCCATTCCTTTTTATTGTTAGCCTCTTGCTTTTGATGACTAGAGCTGCCTCTTGTGTATTTTCCAGCCTGTAATGTCTAGAAGGCTGTTTAGATCCTGAATCCCCAAGGGACTCTGTGGCCTGTTTTTAATGCCCCGATTTGTGCATGAAGTGCTTTTAGTCATGGTCTTTCTGACTTTCTTTTAAATGACTGATCATAACTGTCTGAGTTGTGATGGAGGTGACAAAAAGAAGGTAATCCAGTTAATCTAACCAGATTAAAAACTGGTTGTCTGTTGTTATGCTTTAAAAAAAAATAGAATAAAAATAAAAATCCCAAACCCAGCAAGTTATGGTTTCTGTCAGAGCTGGCAGCAGCTGAACTGGAAAAGCTTCAGACTCACCACAGACTTGAGTGGTTAAAGAGGAAATCAAAGCATATAAACACCAGCCAGCTAGCTTGGAAGAAAGTCAGACCATTCCAGTCACTGGGACTTGAGGACACCACGGGAGAGTTACAAGCATGATGGTCACTGAATGGAAGATAACAGGAAAAAGTTAAGAAAATAGCAGGGGGAAAAAAGGTAAAATAGAAGAAAAGAGCTGAGGAATTATTAGAAGGGAAGAATTAGAGAGAAGTAAAGCAGATAGAGAAGTTGAGGATCATAAGTTCAGTAACAAAAGGCTGCCATTTCCTGTTTTTCTGTACTGTCACTATGCTTTTAAATTCTGCAAAATATATTTAAACAATAACAGTATGAAATAATGAAACACATTTATAAACGGCAGCTTCCCTAATTATTCAGATTAGTTTCCCTAATTATTCAGAAGTACCTTCACTGACATTTTGTTTAAGGGCTAGGCACTCAAGAAGGTAGGTCCATGGAGATAATCTGACTCGGCTCTAGATCTGTGTCAAGGGGATTAATTTGCTTTTGAAAATCCCTTTGGAGAACCTTAAAGACAAACATAAGGCCCTTGGTTTAAATTTCTGTTTTTAAAAGAAATCAGTCATTGGATTCTTATAAGAATAACTGTGTAAATCAGTCCATTAAATTGTTTGGAAAATCTCAGATTTAGGATTGGGCAATTATGTTGAAATGTGTGGTCTTCTATCATTGGAAGTTGACAAAGTAATACCTAACAGAGTATGAACTTGAAACATGTTTCTTTACTGCTGCACATACACTTTTTGTTTTTAGCAAGGCTAACCAATATCACAAGACAGAGGTGACATTTAAGAGCAACAACAGCATTAATTGCAGGTAGTGCTTAGATCCTTGTCCACGTTGGAGCTTCTAACATTTCTGCTGCTGTCACAGCCAGTAGGATGCTTTGGGGCAGAAAGCTTTGTGTAGACCCAGTCATTGGGAAGTAATTCTTTCTAGATTGTAAATGGTGAGTTTGTTTTTATTATGCACTTATTTCCATTATTTTACCCAGACAATTCAGATCCACTTTCCCACAGACATTTTACAAGTACATTTTTGGAAACTGGTCTGATGAAAATCTCAGATAAATTCTAAATTAAGCCTGATAGTTTCAGTGCTGCTGAAATGCAACTTCTTTTTTCCTCCCCCAGGATGTTTTGACCAGTGCAAAAACAATACCTTTTATCCCAAGAATCTCTGTGCTACCTGCTGTATGTTACAGAATTAACTGCAGCCTAATGTTTCCTGTGAGATTTCACCACTCTAAAAGGGTCTGTCCCAGAAGCCATTCAGGAAGTAGAAACAATAGCTCTTATCACAGGCAGTGGTCCACTTTTCGACCATGTTTTTCTGTGTGGGTTGCTAATGTTGTGAAGATCCATGGTAAATGCAGGGGATGGCTTGTGGAATGACACTTGACTCACCTTACCCTCCTCCTTCCACTCGTGAGGATCTCCTGAGATGCTTCATTCCTGAAACAGAACTTTGGATATGCTCGTTGTCTCCCCTTCCACTACACAGAAATCACAGTTTTAATTCAACCCTGGGTATTTTGTTAAAAAACTTTGAAAACAGAATGTTTTAAAGCTTATGAAATTGTTCATTACTAACCCGGTTGGGTTTTACAGCACATTCTGTATAAGCTATGGTTAAGTCATCTGCCCCAGTAGTGGTTTATAATAAAATTATACTATTTGATGCTTTAAATACTGAGACATTTGTCAAGTCACAGCTTGCTGGAACTTTATAAATTAAAGCAAGTCTCTGAGAATCCTTTGCTCGGAGGTCATTTTCCAATCACTGCTGTTCATTAGGAAGAATTTGAGAACACTAGTTGCTTATGCGTGCTGAAATAGTGATGTTGGGGTATTCTGCCACTGGGATTAGCTGTGAGGAGACTTCTAAGAACGTATCTTTTCTGTCTGAAGTTTTTCTGTCATAACTCTTTATTTCCACCACCTTCATTACTGCTATTTGACTGAGACCAGGAGTCATCATCATCCAAATATTGATGCTTTTTTATGAAGTGTTGAAAGAATTGATTACTTGTAGCTACAATGCCATGGCATTTTCTGCTCTGTGCAAGCATGGAACCTAATTTATCTACCTGTGCTATTTCATCTGAGTCACATTCTTGATATTAATGACTGTCATGATCTGCCCCCAAAGTTGTGGTCTGCGTAGCCAAGCAGCTATTTGGAAATGCTTCTAAATAATTTATGTCTCTGTGAATCATAGAGCTCTAGTTTAAACTGCAGAGAGAAAAACCATTGTAGTTTCCAGTAAGCATCTAGCAATTTTGGGTCAGGGTGGGGAACACAGGTCTATGCAGCTTAGCAATGGAGCATTTTACCTTGTGATAGCCATTTAAAATAAAATGCCTGAATGAATAAACATGAACAACTGCAGAACCTTGTAGGCAGAAAAGTTAATCAAGTTCTTCAGACAAACACTAAAAAGTGCCACTGCTGCACTTGATCTTGCTGATGTTAAATCATTGGCCTTAAAGTGAGCAAGTTTTATGTCTGATGATATAACTACATAGCTGTGACCTTTGCTTCACCTGCACTTGACTGTAGGAATTCAGTTTCACAAAATGCAAATATTTAAAGTACAAAATTAAATCGTATTATAGCTTATCAAAGTGAGCTGCCTTCTCTCCAAATTCCTTTTGATTAGTAACTAGTGAGACATTACCAAATGAAACACTGGCTTTGAAGGTCTTCGGAAGAACAACATTATAATGCACTTTGTTCCCATTTGGCTGAGCAGGGAATGGGTTGTAGAATTAAAAAACTAGCATCCCATAGTTGTCCTGCTTTGAGAAAAAGGTGTGTGCAGCTGCATACACTGCAGTGTTGCTTGACAGGTCATACTGTTTTCTGCTAGAAATTTTTTGAGAGGCTTTTTCTTTTTAACCTGGCATTGTACTTTCAGAGCCATTTCTAAAATATCTGTCTACAAAGATCATTTCAGAGAAATCCTGTTTTTATCATATAGAAAATGCTGTAGCATCACATACCTCATGTGCAGCGTATCCCCTGTGGCTGCTGTCCAAGCTCTGAACAATCTGGGATATTGGAAACTCTGTGATAACGTGTTTTGCTGCTTAGACTAATTAGCCCTGATGAGAGGCAGTTTCAAAAATATTTAAAATCCTTTTGCATCTTTTTGAATAGAAAACAACCTCCCATGCCTCAAATTGTAACAAGAAATTATCTTCCCTGTCACAGTGGGTTGAAGAGCTTTATTGTAAAGAGTGCAAACTTCAATCAAAAGAGCAGTTTTCTGCTAACAAGTCAGGCATATTAAGCATGATTTTTTTTTCCCTATAAACAACTTTATTTTTCACCCGCTCCACTGCTGTTAAGTTTGATGGAATTTAGACATTTTGGAAATACAAAGTAGCATTTATAGAGGTGAAATACTAAGAAAGATAACTCTATAATTTAACTCTACAAATATTAAACTATAAATATAGTATAAATGATGTTGTTAGGTTTACAAAACTTTATATCCTAAGGAGAAAAATATTTGTAGAATTCTAGTAGCTCCTACTTAGTTGTGACTACTGCCCATCTCCTTTTCATCTGCTGGGATTATGTATTTCTGGTATTTCTTTTGCTCAGTCAAGCCTGCAAAGGGAGTTTTTCTTTACAGAGCATTTTTATCAAAATTGCATTTGATAAAAACTTTAAAAGAGTCTTATAAAATCCTGAATCTCTTCTGTAAACTATATTTTGAAGCAAATAAATCCTGCTCCCCTTTCAGGAAAACCACAGTTTGCTAATAGAAAATATTCTTGGGCTGGAATTATTGAGGCCTTCTAAGGAAGTCTGCTGGTAGGTGCAGAGGGATGCTGCGGGTGACTGTGATGAGCAATCTTTCTATATTTATACCAGTGTGATGTTAGGGACACTGCACTCCTGGCAGAACTTGATTTTATTTTCTTTTTTAATAGGGTAAACTTCATAAAATCTTGAATTTGTTTTTGTTTGGTTTTTTTTTTAAAAAAAACTTTTAAAAAAAAGCTCATTAACTTGATACCAAGCAAGAGTTTACTGGATTATTCACAAAATTAAAGGGGCAATCCCATCCTCCTTCCCCAGAATCAGCCACCTGCAGAGCAGCAGGGATTTCTCTCCTATGACACTGCTGCAGCTATCCAGCTGTCTCATCTTGCTGACAGATGCCTGGCCTTGGTCAGTCACGTCAAACGTGGGTGACTAGCACACTAATGGTGCATCACAGTCTGTAATTGAGTGGTTTTCTGGTCCTTGAATCAAAGTTGGTTTATATTTTTTCATATCTGTTGGTGGAATCCTGTCTTCATCAAACTTAGTGGCACAAATCCTCTAAGAGGAACCAGGATTTTGCTCCTCATGTCTGTACTCTCATCCTCATCTGCTGCTGAAACCCACTGATTAGTCCCACTGAAGGGAAGTCTTTATTTGTCTGCTGTGTCATAAGTGTTCTTACTCATAATTTGTTCCATCTGCAAGGGGCAGCCTTTTGTGTTAGGAATGTATTTTAAGAGGAATTTTGAAAATGAAGAGTCTGCTTAACCTAATGCACAACATGAGCACACACTAGCTAAGCAATGTAAAGACCACTGTTCCCTGGGTCTACAACAGAATTTCAGGCACTTGATCAAAATGTTGATGACATTCAGTTTACTAAAATGTTCAAAAAATTGGATTTTTTTTAGCCACATGGTAGTAATTTATCTATGGATAATATTTTACCTGGCTGTGAAATAGTTCTGTGTATTGGACACATAGCTGATTAAACGTTAATAATTCAAAGCAAAAGGTTAATAATTCAAAGTACCTTAATCAGTGTAGTATGTTGGAAAACCAGAACTGAGTGTTTTTTGTTCTGGAATCATTAGAAATATCACCCAAAACATATTGGTAATTACAAACATAGTGATCATTAATAATTATTTTTATAAACATCTTTTTTTTGGGGTCAGAAAAGCTTTGACTTGTATTAAAACAAACTAACATTTACAAACCAGCTTTAAACACTTGAAGAAAGCTTCCAATTTAACACAAAGGAGATGCTTTTTTGCAACTACTAGCAAGTTGGCTTTTTAGTCCCATGTATTTGAGCTTTGGGTATGATAAAGGCAAGTTTTTGAGGAGAGCTTGATCTGCTGGGCTGGTTTTAGGTGATCCGTTTGTAGGTGAATGCCACTTAGTAAGAGAGCAACGCTGAGATTCTCAGAGTTCCCATCAGCCTTTTTCCTGGCTGTGGTCTGAGTCTGTGGCAGCGTGGACGTGTGAATAATTTTTTATGCTGGAAACTTGGAGTAGAGGCTGGCTTACTAGGGGAAGAAAAACACTACAGATGTGTTATTATACCTAGGGTTTGGTTTAAATTCCTATTTTCAAGAATACATAACTCTCAAATCTGTGAAAAGCTGTTAGTTCTGTGTTTTAACAAGAATTTGAAATCTGCATCATTTGGTTGGTCAGCTGTAGCCTTGAAGATTTTTTCCCCTATTTGGAATTCATAAATGTGGTACAAAATGGGACTTAAATTTTTACTTTTTTTTTTTTTTTTTTTTTTTTTTTTTTTTTTTTTTTTTTTTTTTTTTTTTTTTTTTTTTTTGGTTTGCTTTCTAGAATTGGTCATTTTCTATGTTACACCAAAGTCTGTCCTGTTTTGATTTTGTTATATAACCTCTTTAAGTACCAAAACACCCACCAAACCTCTGTTGTTTAGGTATTCCACAGTATTTTTATATTATAGTAAGAATAAGTCCATTGATGCAGCAAAAATTGAAAAAAAGTCTGCCTCCAGATACCAACTTTCAGCTCCTGCCCCAAAATAAATCACAAGCCTCCTAAAGTTGTACTTAAAGACCATCATAATAAAGCTCTTAAAATCAATCCCACACAATCCTCTGAGTAATTTAGAGAATAACTTGCTCTTCTTTCTTTGTGTTTCTTGCTGCACATGTCCATTCTCTCTTTGTGACCAAGTTCATTGCAGTACCAGAGGAAAAATTGCAGTTACTGCATTTTTTCAGGTAGCCTAGGATTTAGTGTAAAGAATATTTGCCCAGAAAGCAACTCTGATAATGGAGAGGAAACTAGTCTAGTAGAAACTAGGCCTTGTAGAAAAGGAGCATTGATTGAAGGTATGAAGTTCATCCTCAGATTTTAGAGATTAGTAGTTTCAGTATTTAGTACCGTTGCTTAGTACTTAGTGCTCTTAGTGTTCAGTGCTCTTGCTGTAGAGCTTTTCAAATACTGCTACCCAAATACAGAGCAAAATACATAGTGAGAAATATGTATGGTTTATGCATAAATTTTAAGAAGAGAGGAAGAGTTAGCACTATTTTTTATAAACACACAAAACATGGATTTTTATGATAAGGAAATAGAAAAATTCTATGAAACTAGTATAAAGAAGTTTTTTTACTGTACACCAATACCCTTTTAGATTATTGCTCTAGATCTATTACACAGCAATAAATGCAGAAGGTTGCTTTAAATAACTTACAAAAATGATAATTTTTACCAGTCTTATGATGAGTTGACACATCTTCAAGAAGATCTACCAAGAGCATGGTTTTCAGGAAACATTACGGCTCAATATGAGAAAAGATTGATAATAAACTTTTCATTAAAACTCACTTTTATACCAAATTTTTACTAAGTCAGACTTTGCAAATTGAAGAAAATGATAAAGTTTTGTGTTGTGGGCTCTTTTTTTGTTCTTCCCAAATTCGACATTAAATTTGAGTGTAATAAATTAACTTCATCCCAAGAAATGGATTCTCAGTGCATCCCTTTGTTACTGTTGGCTGACAAAATTCTCTTTTGTGAGTAAAAGGGCTGGTGTTGAAGTAACCTTGGGGTCAGGAGACAGGATTGTTGCAAGTTAAATCTTTTCTTGATGTCCTGAGAAGATTGACGAAATAGCTGGTAGTGTTATTTTCTTCAGAGAAAACAGGGCTTAATAGAAATATCATCAATGGAAGCCACCCATTTTTGTGTTGGTTGTAAAAGAGCAAATGCGTCCACTATGAAACTGATTTTAGGTGTCCTGGAAGTATAAGCAAAATGGAATAAACTTGCTGCAGAGCAAAATGGGACGTACTGTGGTAGTGACCTCACGAGCTGGCCTGTCACTGCAGCGTGGGCTCTGGCCGTGCCCCCTGAGAGGGGCTCTGGCAATGGCACAGCAGTTTGCCTGCTCTGTTTTGCCATCCCAGCCTTTTCTTTTAGCACTTCACAGCCCCTTTTATGTCGTGTGCTGGTCACAGCTGGTTCCAGCTGGTTCTGGGTGCCTTGGGGTGGGATGTGCAAAGACGACTCCGGAATGAAGGCGTAAAGCGAAGCCTGGGAAAAAGGGGAGGAAAGGCCTTGGTTAAATGTTGGTGTCTTTGTTCCCCAGTACCTGAATTTGGGATTGATGTTTTATTTTGGCTGGCAGGCAGTTAGTTTTCCTCACATTGGGTTTGTTTTGCCCATGACAGTAGTTGGTATGTGATATCCCCACATTACCAGACCCGTGAGCGCTCCCTTGGTCCCCTTCTCCCTGTCCCTGGTCCCATGGCATGGGAGAGCATCTGTCTGTTAGTCCCCCCACCACACCATGGCAGGTGACCAAAGGAAGGCTTAGTCTTGCTCTTTAGGACATGGCAGGATGCATCACCAAACCGTCACACTGGTTTTGTGTAGCTGTGTGGAAGAGAGCTGCTTTAGCTTCGTGCATGACACAGGGGGGAAGGAGTGCGCCAGTGGGATGGCTGGATGGGAGCCTGCCTAGGAATGAAGTGTTGGGTTGAATGGAGAGTTGTGCTTTAAAAACAAACAGAAGGAGGGAAAAAAAAAAAACAAAACAGTAAAAAGAAGGAAAAAAGAGAAAGACATGGTTTGCAACCCTGGAAAAATGGAAGAACTTTGAGAGAGTCATGGATGGGAGGCAAAGAGAGGAGTATCCCATGGGCTGTGGGGGGGAAGGCATGTGGCATACTTTAGCTGGTCAGTGACCTTGCAGAAAATTTGCTTTAGTTTGCTAAATATGTTACACAGACAAAATATAAATCAAGTATCTCCTTCCACTCTCTTGATTTCAAATGCTACTCTTTTAAACATGCTTTAGATCTTGCACAATGAAAGGGTTTTGATTTGCAGAAGAAAGGTGAGATACATAAAAATTGTTTCACATCTGATGAATAAATTGTCTTTGGGTGGGAATGAATCACTTATTTGGAGCAGGTTGTAAGAAGTTCAGATTTAGGTCTTCTTTTTTACTCCTTAATTTTAATAGGTGATTATATATGTTACTGACTGACAGCTTGTTTTGTATACATTTCATATATAGATGCATTAGTTTTTAATAGAACAGTCTCATTGTTGCAGTTAAGCAATTAGCTTAAAACTGAGCAATTAGCTTAGTTTTCTGATCTAAAACGGATTGTAAAATCTGATGTTTGCATCTGATAGGCAGGAAAAGTATTACGCATAAATAAGATTGGGCACAATTTACACCTTCCAGTCTAGCAGAGAGAATCACAAACTGTCCAGGTGTCCTCTGGCAGAAAGCAGTGAACAGTCTTGTAGCTGGAGACTCCACTGGGCCCCACCTGGTCCTGTCTTTGCCTTTTCACACTGGTTTTGGAACTTTTCTAGTAACACTGCTGTAGTTGGTGTTAGCCTCTTCTGCCATCTAAGTGCTTTATTATATTCAAGAGGTGGCTTTTTTTTTTAATTGTAAAAATTGACAGAATTTAAGATGTTCTGTAGCCATGAACAAGAGAACTATTTTAAACGTTTTTTTGTTTATTTTGTGGGGTTTTTAGGGGATTAAGTGCTTTAACCTGTAAAAAGCTGTAGGGTAATACCAGCTTTGAAAAGAGAAGAAGGGGGAAAACATGCAGCAAACTCCTTTTAACATTCTGCTTAATACTTTCATAGCACTACAAGGATCCAAAGGCTGATCCAAGAAAAATATACAACGAATGGCAGGTTTTGGTTTGATCTTTCCATCCTTTTACTTTGAATTAGTCTGCCTTTACTACATTGGCAGGTAAATTAAAAGCATTCACATTATTCCTTCAGTTTCTTATGGGAGTTTTCCATTAGCTCACCAATCTTTTGTGCCAAACTGTCTTTCTGATTGGTGATTCTCTCTTCATTATGTTATTTGTTTTATTCATACAAGCCAAATGAAAGGAGGAAAAACTAACTCAGATGTGCTTTCAAGAATAAACACTATTTTTAACATCTACTTTTAGCCTTTTAGGACTTTTTTTTCTTTATTTCCTTGTTCAGGTAGAATTTTTTATGTAATAACAGGATTTGAAGCCTGGAGATTCATCTTGAGTAATGAGCAATTATTAACCCTCATATAGCTTTCTAAAAATATGTAAGTTGTCCCTCTTGGACTTTGTGTGGTTTCCACTGATAGCTTTTTCAACCTTTTATATTAATGTGAAAGGTAGTTTAAAGAAGATGGGAAGACAAAATGCTTTTCAAACTACTTCATTTTAAACCAGAATATTACCCTTCCCTAGTCATAGGAAGAGAAGCTAATTTTTGAGATGCATTTAATAAATACAGCTGTGCACAGAAAGACTTTTTTTTTTCTAGAAATTGAGTATTTTTGTTTTCTAAACAGGTGTCTCAACGCATGTACCTACTGCAAAACTAAGCATGCCAGAGGAGATCTAGCGAGTTATCCAATTGATGAACTCGTGGACAGAGCCAAACAGTCTTTTCAAGGTAAGGAGTTTTATTTCTATGATAAAAATCAGCCTCTAAAGTGTACCAGGTCATATTTTCACACGTAGGGGTTGTGATACAATGCAGCTCAGTTACAGCATTGATGTTTTTAATGGTAGTGATGGTGTCTGCTGGTGCCTTTGGTAGGAAGCTGTGTTTTCAGGAGCTAGTGCACCACTGTTTATAAAATGTAGTCCTACCATAAGTAACATTTCATTTTGATTTTAGGCTTACTCAGTTGAAGTTCCATGCAAGGATTTTTTTTGTGATGATGGAGAAGGGAATATTCCATCCTCTGCCTCTAATTTCTTTAAGAGGAAGACAGTAGCGGTTTTTTTTTTCATTCAGCCACAAATTTCACAAACCTCCGTAGGATTCTTAAAACCCTGTTTAAGGTTAGATTGTTTTTTCTGCTACTGGATTTCCTGGGGGAGTTCTGGGATGCTTCTGAGAACCATAGAAAGCTTATCAACTTCCAAGTTCACTAGGGCATTTGTAATGTTCTGTGGATCCACTCAAACATCAAGAGTTGTTTCTGCAGTACAAGATCTGTGTCATTCTCTGCTGTAAACTCTTGTACCTCTGGTAGTTATCATATCTTTAGTGTACCTTGGTATTTGTTCTTTTAATCTAAATTTTGCCTATGTTTCAAAAGTATAGATTTCCAAATAATGCCATTATTCATTTCTGATGCAATCTGTGTGAAGGCACAGGTGGGATTTTTGTGTTTGTGTGTCATGTTGAAGGATTAACTGTGTATTAAAAGAAAATACTAAGGAAATTCAGATGTAACATCTCCTTCCCATCTTGGTATCAAATACTTTGAATCACCAGTAGAGCAATCAATACATGTGATGCCACATCATGTACAAACAGTAGATGTGTTGGGTTTCACTTCTGGCTCAGTGTTGCAACTGTTCTGGCAGAAGCAGGTCTCCCATGATTCAAAAGGTTTTTCCTTATTTAGGGATCCCTAATGAACCTCAGTCAGTGATGAACTTCTGGCTATTGAGTATTATGCAAGAAGAATCCTTTCCTAATCACAGTTCATATTCATGAATTATAATTTATGTGTTATCCACACGGAAAGTTCTGTCAAGACTGTGAATGCCTTCTTCCTTTTACTTCTGTTAAAAGCCCAGCTCCTCTCTTCCATGAAGCTTACATGAATTTGCCACAGAATTTCTCCTGTTGCTTAGGTTTGTACAGTTAATGCTGCTGTTGCTGTGCACTGGGTTGTCTGTTACCATAGGCAGGAATCCTGCCACATCTCACATCGCTTGTTCTAGTGGGATAAATTTCCAAAACCTGTACACATATTATGGTGTAACAGTGAGTGGTCAGTAACTGAAATACAAGTTGTAAAAATACACATTATTTTGGTGAAGACGCAGTTGAGGAAGCATTTCAGAAAGCTAGAAGTTTTCAGTAGTACAAGGTAGATGATTTTGAAATCAGTAAGTAGTTGCTGTGCAGGAGGAATGCTGCAATTTGGTGGTTGTGGTTATTTTTATGCAGCGATTACCAAACAGAAGTAAATGCCTGGTGATAACAAGCCATATAGGCAGAAAAAGACAACTATATTCTTTTCCTTTCATCCAGGTGTGACTCTGAAGTACTTTTGTAATGAGTAGCATAAGAATAGCATTATTCTGGTAGTTCTATAGAGCTGTTGCAATGTTGTATAGAAACTTTGAACAATTCAGCAAGGGAATATGATGAAGAGAAGAGATAGGTAATACAGTCAGGATTATGGTCTTTATTTAGGTTAACTATTTAAGTTATATTTAGATTTATTGCATTTATGGACAGAAGATAAATACAGGCTTGTCTGTCCTGTTGTGTTTGCATGCAATAAAGTCCATATTACATTACCATAAAGATGTACTTGCTTGACAGAACAAGAAAGAAAACTTGAGTTTTATTTGTCTTTTCAGAAAATAAATGTGAAATTTCAGAAAGTATTTTGAACTTCAAGTTTTTACATTTGGATTGAAAATTGAATAATTCAATTCATCTGTTGTACCATGACCTTTATTAAAAATATTGACTCTTTCAAAATAACTTGATTTCTAATGGAAAACCTTGTCCTTGAGCTATTGTTGTGAAACTTGTTGAAGAAATGGTATGATGTGTCTCACAGCAGGCATCTCCAGGGAGTTCTGTTCTTACTTGGCCTTACGCTAGTACCTTTTGTTAGAGGATATAAGGGAAGAAGCAAGTAGTGAGCTGTAAAATGACAGGCTTTGCCTCTACCTTTCACATACTTAGACATAAAACTTGGAGTACCTCAGTTTGCAGTGTATGGAGAATTTGTTACTGCCAGCTTGCTGCAGGTGGGCTGCAGAAACTTCAATCCAGTGAAAGACTTAAGCTATTCAAAGTCATTATTAAAGTTCTCATTGAGTTATTGATCCACAGTCTCCTCAACAATCACTTCAGTTCACTCAGATGATGCGTTGCTGAGGCTCTTGTGAAAAATACAGAGAGGTACAGATGTGTGAGGAAATGTTTTTCCACGTTGGTATTCTTCTTGGGAGAACTGAGATACCTTAGAAGAACAGCAGCAAAAGAGCATGTGGTAATTCTGTGTCACTGCATGGTCAAGTCATGTGAAAGAAGACAAACTGAGGTAGTTTGTGGTGTTTTCTGTATGTACACTGTTACGGTACACAGCTTGATAGGCCCCAAAGGTGGGATGTTTCAGTTGTGGAACACTCTGAAAATGTTTGAGAAGAGCTATATTTAAGGACATTTTGTTATAGGTCCTTAAATCCCAGCACAAAAGCCCTTTCTGAAGTGCTTTTTTCAGGTGATTGTATTTCAGTAAGGTTGCAGTTGATATCTGGAAACAGTATTTCTAGCAGCAGTGCGTCGCTAGGACAGGCTTTGGTGTTGGGATCAGGCACACTGATGTTTTCCCTCAGTCCCTTCTGGCCTGCAGCCTCTGGGCAGCACTTCCTCCCTAGTGCTCGTGGTAGTGCTGGGCTGATGGTTGATGACGATGGGATCTTTTCCAACCTTTCTGATTCTGTGATTCTGCTGAGGAACTGTTCCCAGGCTGTAGTATATGCTGCATTACTTGGCTGCAAGCCATTTTAAGTAGTCAGTGGACAAGTGTTGGACTGCTAATAATATGGTATGAAATAATGCAGTATCTGTGTGGTAGCAGCTGCAGAGTGGTGCCTGACATGCTCTGATTTTTGTCTCCAAGGTGACTTCTGAAGGTTTTTGAAACTTGTGTTTTATGAAAGCTGTATTGCAGGTTTCTCATGGACACTGCCTGCTTCCATAACGTATTGGACCAAGCCTTAAGGTGTACTGACCTTGAGTTTGGTTCCATACTTCGCATTTGTGTCTCCTGACTTCCTCCATAGCAGTTTTGAAGTTACGACTGACATCAACTTTAATAATTCACAAAATCACTTTAACAAGACAATCTGAAGTTGAAAGCAGATTGTTGAGGTTTTTGCTTTTTTAACTTCAGTGTTTTTTCTGTAAATTTGAACTTTTAGTAAGTAGTTGTATCATTTTTTTACGTGGACAGCCTTGTCAAGTCACATTATGTGGCAGACTCCTGTAAGACAGCTAGTAAAGAAAAAGTATTGTGAAATACAGTGAAGTGGTGTTTGAGTAGAGAACAAATGTCTACTGTAAAGTTGTTTATGCAAAGGGATTTTCTACAGCTGATATACAGCACTTTCTTTGTGTCATCAATTTAGCAGTATGGTTTTTTCAAACTTGCTATATCATGTTCAGTGCTGTATTTTAGGGAATTGCTTTTGCAGTTATGAGAGAGCTCTTTCTTTCCTCCCCAGAGCTAATTTATGTTTAACAATGTGTTTTTGCTCAGTGTATGAAGCTGGGGTAGCTGCCATTGGTGAACAGTGTTCTGAGGAGACACAAAAGTTAAATGAGCCTGAACCATGAAGGTTCTGGCGTGTCCTGGGATAGCTTTGGCTAAATTGCAAGACTTGAAATTGATTTTTTTTTTTTCTTTAAATGGGATTTTAGTGTCCATAAAAATATATAAAATGTATATAACTGATAGTGCTACCTGGTGATTTGTGAACCCAATATAATGTGAGAGACTTTTGGGGCAAAAATAGTACTTTGCATTGCAAACAACTTTTGCTGGTTCAGCAAACTAAGTTAAAATGTAAATAGTTTTATGGAATTAGCTGTTATTTCATTCTAGCTTAGAATGAAAATTTTCTGCACATAATACCAGTACAAAATTACATTTCGTGCCTGTTGCAGATGATAGAAAATATACTATGAACATATTGTATAATTGCTACTATATTGCTAGCTTATTTTATGGTGGCAACCAGGGAGCTCAAATGAAAGTTGTATTCTGTTGGGAAACATTGTTCTTGTATCCTCAAGTATGTAGAACTATTGCTTCTGGATGAATAATAGCAGTGGCAAAATATCTTTGCTTTTTATTCCTTTATTTGCATGATGGTTCACTGGCGTGCATGGTGTTGAATTCCGAATAATGCTTCTGTTTAGGAAATCTTGGACAAAATGTAGCATCACAAAGCAGAGGAGCTATCTAAAGAAAGATTCTGAGTCTTGACTTTCATTTGTTGTCTTTAGCAATTATCCTGTATCTTGTGGATTTTGAAGTGTTGAGAGTTCAAAGGAGACTAATATTAACTATTTCTTTATCTACAAGTATTACTGTAAACAGATGTTTCTACATAATGAGAAAGATTCATTTTATGCAACGTGACTGTTTTCCAGAGCTTTTCAGATCACTGTGAGCTTTGCTAAAGACCTTTGGTTTTTGTCGCTCTGATGAGGTGCTGTTAAGACTTTCTGCTTTATTAATTGGTAACTGTTTTAATTCCTGCAGGACTACTAGTAAGCTCTTTGAATCTTTTCAGGGCAGCTGCCACTCATGAACCAAGCTTTAGCAATGTTTTTAGTTTCCCACCAGCTGGCAAGGAGCAGTATCACATTCAGGTGCTCAGACTACATCTTCTTGGTGCTGGGTTTGGTCTTTGAATGCCCTGAGGACTGGGTGCCCAGTCATCCAGGTGGAGACCTGGGCTTTGTACTCAGGGTCCTTCTAGGGGCAAAACAAAGACAGTAGAGAGAGCAGTTGTCATCATATGGAGGTCTCACCTTGGTGTGAGATAAAGCTTGGAGCCTGGACACAGTCCCAGGAGTGAATAAGCTTAGTCCTTTCAATACAGCCTTTGTTAATGACCCTCAGCCTGCCCCAGGAAAGTTTTCTTAACTAATCTTCATCCCTTGGTCACTAATATTTTTGCCCTCCTGGTGTCAGTGTTACAAGAAAAATGAAACTATATGATGTTAATGGCAGACAACTAATCAATTAGTTGAGTTAGATGGGCGTGTCTTTTGGAAGTGTTGTTTTGCTTTGTTGGGTTTTTTAAATTCAGTCATCTCTTGGAAAGACTGGCAAATCTGCTTTGTATAGAACTGAAATTTATATGCTGGGTTGTTCTCAAAATAAAGGGGTTTGTTTCATTTTCGATTGAATTAAATATTTAGACCAACTCAAATGTTTTGTTTGGTTTTTCAGACTACTCCTTGGCTTTCAAAATACAGGTCAACCCCAAAACCAACCATAACATTTGTGAATAGGGTGTATTTTTAATTATTTTTTTTTAAAGGGAGTGGTTTGCTGTGGAAAACATTTACACTGAAACATTTCCCTTTCATTCCATGTGAAATATTTGACCATTTTGAAATTTTGTTAAATTTTTAAAATTTTCTTTCCTCTTGAAAGTTTGATTTCAATACAGAAATTATGCTTGTTTCCCAAAAACTATAAGCTGATCTTTAGCAAGTGTCTGTTCAGCAAAAGCAGCTTTAGAAAAGCAAAACTTTTAGTATTATTTACCAGTTGTTGCCCAGGGCAGCAAAACAAAAACACTATGTATAAAGTTAAGCAAGTTAAGCTCAGGGCACTTTTACATTCTGTCCTTTATAACAAAAAGGAAGCAAAGACAAAAATAGGTTTCACCTGCAAGTGCAGACCATATCTTACTTTTTTTTTTTCTGCTTTAGCCACACTAAAGAAAGCTGGAGAGTGAAAAAGCAAATGTTAGTATGCTTTGAACACCTCCAAAAGGAGCTGGAAAAGCCAAGCAAAATTTTCTTGTAAGGTGAATGTAATGAGGAAACATGAAACTTTGGGGCTGGGTGGCTGATTCCTGAGACCTCCCATACTTCAGTTGCAATAGGCATTACCCCATAAAAACCTCAGAAGAAAAACCCTCCATACTTAATATCCAATATAAAATTGTATGTTGAAGGTGTAGCATATGTTGGCTTCTGCTTCCTTTCTTTAGCAGCCAGAATAATCTTGTAAGAGTGTGAAGTCCATGCCCCATTATAATTGGGCTTAAACTGTTTTAGGAATGTTATTCTATCAAAAGAGAAAAATTCTCAAAATGCTGAATTTTTGACAGCAGTATGATGAATTCAACATAGTTTTGCAGAAAAAGCTGAATGTGTTCTGTTTAGAATTACCTAATGTAATGCTTGAAACTTCTTTTCCAAAATGCTTTTGCCTCTGTGTTTTCTGGTTCATAGGATCAAAATTTCCTGATGCATAGATTATAATGTATATGACAGGAAAATTTCATATGGAAATCTTTTCTAACCAATAGTTTTCACCCTTAAAATAACTGAACCCGACTCCCCTATGACTTTTCAAATCCTTTCCAATTGAATTTTTTGGGAGAGCAGAATTTTCCATATCACAGATAGTCTTGGTTCATTTCCAGCTTTGCTGTGTACAGTGTTTCCTTCTGTTGATTGGGCTTTTTTTATTTTGAGGGGAAGGAGGAGAGTGGTGACTGTTTTTCTGTGATAAACTTCTGTCAGCCTTGTTACTGACTTCTAGGAAAAGTAGGATTTATTCTAATATTGTTCCTGAAGTATAATTTGAAGTTGCATTCCAGGGAACTTGGGCTGCTGTATTTGAGACACTTTGATAAACAACTGCTCTTTGTTCTTCTGTGCCTTTTGGCTATAGCTAAAGAGCTAGGTGGTTGTTGTTGTTAAGTTTATTATAATTCTTTCTGTATTGTCTTCTGTGTTTTAT